>NW_020175017.1:1881696-1950285 GCF_003031525.2 Neophocaena asiaeorientalis asiaeorientalis
GTGTCCCCTGCATTGGCAGGCGGATTCTTAACCATTGCATCACCAGGGAAGCCCACATGTGTCTTTTTGAATTATGGTTTTCTCTGGGTATATGCCCAATAGTTGGATTGCTGGGTCATATGGTAATTCTATTTTTAGTGTTTTTTTTTTGCGGTACGTGGGCCTCTCACTGTTGTGGCCTCTCCCGTTGCGGAGGACAGGCTCCGGGCGCGCAGGCTCAGCGGCCATGGCTCACGGGCCCAGCCGCTCCGCGGCATGTGGGATCTTCCCGGACCGGGGCACGAACCCGTGTCCCCTGCATCGGCAGGCGGACTCTCAACCACTGCGCCACCAGGGAAGCCCCAAAAAGACATTTCTTGACATGTGTGCACTTAACGACAGATTATCAAACTACTTGAGTCAAAAACTGATAGAAATGCAAGGAGTAATATATTAATCTACTATATATGAGGCTGAAATCAATAAGGACATAGTTGAACTCAAAAACAACACCATTTATATTATCATGTTATAATAATATAAATTACTATGTTATATTATTATTATATTATACCCCAAATGAAATACTTAAGTATAACAAAATATTATAAGATCTAGATGAATAAAACTATAAAAGTGTGATGAATAAAATCAAAGAAGAACTAATAAATGGAGATACATTCATGTTCATGGATAGAAAGACAATATTGTCAAGATGTCAGTTCTTCCCAAGTTGATCTATAGATTTAATACAATCCTGATCAAAATCCCATCAAGTCACTTTATCAATACAGAGTGTTTCTAAAGTATATATGGAGAGGAAAAAGACCTATAATAACCAACACAGTGTTGAAAATGAATAACAAAGTTGAAGGACTGATCCTATTTAACTTCAAGACTTATTATAAAGCTACAGTAATCAAGAGTGTGCTATTAGCAAAAGAACTGACACATAGTTCAATGGAACAGAATAGAGAGTCCTGAAATAGACCTAAAATATGTAGTCAACTGACCTATGATGAAGGAGCAAAGGCAATACAATGGGGCAAAGACAGTTTCTAGCACAAATGGTGCTAGAGGGCTTCCCTGGTGGTGCAGGGGTTGAGAGTCCACCTGCCGATGCAGGGGACACGGGTTCGTGCCCCGGTCCGGGAAGATCCCACATGCCATGGAGCGGCTGGGACCATGAGCCATGGCCACTGAGCCTGCGCGTCTGGAGCCTGTGCTCCACAACGGGAGAGGCCACAACAGTGGGAGGCCCGCGTACCGCAAAGAAAAAAAAAAAAAAGTGGTGCTAGAACAACTGGACATCCACATGCCAAAAAAATTATTCTAGACACAGACCTCACACTCTTCACATAAGTTAACTTAAAATGGACCTTAAGCCTAAATGTAAAATGCAAAGCTATAAAACTCCTATTAGATAAAATAGGAGAAGATCTTGATGACCTTGGATATAAGGATGACTTTTTAAGTACAACAGTAAAGACACAATACATGAAAGAAATAATTGATAAGCTGGAGTTGATTAAAATTAAAAATTTGTGTTCTGCAAAAGATAATATTAAGGGTATTAGAAGACGAGTCACAGACTGGAAGAAAATATTTGCAAGACACTTCTGATAAAACACTATTATCCAGAATATACAAAGAACATTTAAAACTCAACAATAAAAAAAAACCTGAATTAAAAAATGAGCCAAACACCTTAACAGACATTTCACCAAAGAAGATTATATATGATAAATTAACGCATGAAAATATGTTCCAAATCATATGTTACCAGGGAAATAAAAATTAAAACCATGAGATACCACTACATACCTATTTAATGTCCAAAATCCAGAATGCTGACAGCACCAAATGATGAAGATGTAGGGCAACAAGAACTCTCATACACTGCAGGTAAAAATGCAAAATAGTACAGTCACTTTGGAAAACAGTTTGATGGTTCATACAAAACTAAACATATTCTCACCATGTGATCCAGTGATCACACTCTTTGGTATTACCCAAAGGAGCTGAAAACTTATTTCTGTACAAAAACTTGTACATAGATGTTTATAGTAACTTTAGTCATAATTGCCAAAACTTGGAAGTAACCAAGATGTCTTTCAGTAAGTAAATGGATAAATAAACTATGGTATATCCAGACAACAGAATAGCACTGAGTACTAAAACGAAATGAACAATCAAGCCATGAAAAGACATGGAGGAACCTTAAATGCATATTTCTAAATGGATGAAGCCAATCTCAGAAGGCTACATACTATATGACTCCAAAGATAGGACATTCTGGAAAAGGCAAAACTGTGAAGACATTAAAAAGTCAGTAGTTTCTAGGTACAGGAGGGATGAGTAGGCAGAGAGCAGAGGATATCTAGGACATTGAAAATACTCTGTATGACATTATAATGATGGATACATGCCATTATACATTTGTTCAAACCCATAAAATGTACAATACCAAGAGTGAACCCTAATGTAAACTATGGACTTTGGGTGATTATAACGTGTCAATGTAGGTTCATCCTTGGTAAAAATTATACCACTTTGGTGATTAACGTTCATAGTGGATGAGGTTATCTACACATGGGGAAAAGGGGTATATGGGAAATCTCTGTACCTTCCTCTCAATTTGCTGTAAACCTAAAATTGCTCTAAAAAATTAAAGTCTTAAAAATAAAGAAAGGGATTCCTAGTAACAATGAATTAATGCAACCAAATGGAGACCTGACAAATTCCAAGAGATAAATTAGGGAGTGGAAAGCAACCAATATGAGCCTTTAAAAGAGAACTATGGTATGTTGATTCTATATCCTAAAACTTTACTGAATTCACTTATTAGCTCTAATGGTATTTTTGTGGAGTCTTTAAAATATGAATAGACATATGATATAAACATGTCTTCAAAAAGAGATCATTTTACTTCTTCCTTTTTGATTTTGATGTGTTTTGTCTCTTTTTCTTTTGATGCCTAAATGAGCTGCCTAGGACTTCCAGTACTCTACTGAATAGAATTGTTGAAAATGAGCATACCTGCTTATTTTCTGATCTTAAAGGAAAATCTTTTAGTTTTCACCAGTGAGTATGATGTGAGTTGTGGGATTTTCAACAACTCACAACAACAACTATACTGAGACAAATTTCTTCTGCGCTGATTTGTTGATAGTTTCTGCCGTGGATGTGTGTGGAATTTTATCAAATGCTTTACCTTCATGTACTGATATGAATGTGTGATTTTTATACTCCATTCTGCTAATGTGGTATATCATATTTATTGAGGTGCATATGGTGGACCATTCTTTCAATACAATAACAATAGATTATCTAAAAAAATAATCAAGAAAAAAATTCCATTTACAATAGCAATGAAAAATTAAATACTTAAGAATAAGCTTAACCAAATGGGTGAAGAACTGATACACTGATAACCACATAAAACATTCATGAAAGAAATTTAGCAAGACACAAGTAAATGGAAAGACATCCCATATTCCTAATTTGGAAGAATTAATATTTCTTAAATGCTCATAGCACCCATAGCAGTCTACAGATTCGATGCAAGCCTATCTAAATCATAGTGGCATTTTTACACAGTAAAACAATCCTAAAATTCATATAGAACCACTAAATTAAATACTCTAAGTAGTCACAGCAATTTTGAGTAAGAAGAACAAAGCTAGAGTCATCACACTTTCACATTTCAAAACATATTACAACCTGCAATAATCAAAACTGTTTGGTACTAGCATAAAAATAGACATATAGACCAATGGAAGAAAATAGAGAGCCCAGAAATAAATCTATGCATATACAATCAACTGATATTTAACAAGTGGCCAAGAATACACAATGGGGAAAGGATAGTTTCCTCAAATGGTGTTGAAAAAACTAGATATCCACATTCAAAAGAATGAAATTGAGCCCTTTTCTTACACTATATACAAAATTCAATTCAAAATGATTAAAAACTTGAATATAAGGCCTGAAACTCTAAAACTCCAGGAAGAAAACATAGGAAAAAAATTTTCTTGACCTTGACTTCGGTGATGATTTTTTGGATGTAACACCAAAAGCACCAGCAAACAAAAGCACAAATAGATGTGTGAAATTACATCAAACTGAAAAGCTTCTGCACAGTGCAATAAACAGTCAACAGAATGAAAAGGTAACCTATGGTTTGGGAGAAAATATTTGAAAACCATAACTAATAAAGGGTTAATATCCAAAATTTATAATTAATTCATACAACTCAATAGCAAAAAATCAAATAACCCTGTCAAAAATGAGCAAATGACCTCAGAAAATTTTTCCAAGGAAGGTACACAAATGGCCAAGAGTTATAAGAAAATGTTTCAACATTACTAGTCAACAGGTAAATGCAAATTAAAAGTACAATGAGTTATCACCTCACACCTCTCAGGATGGCTGTTATAAAAAAACAAAAGATAACAAGTGCTGGTGAGAATATGGAAGAAAAAAGAAAACTTGTACAGTCTTAGTGGAATATAATTTGGTGTAGCCACTATGGAAAACAATATGGAGATTCCTCAAAAAATGAAAAATAGACCTACCATATGATCCAGCAATCCCACTTTTTGGGTATTTATCCAAAGGAACTGAAATCAGAGTCTCAAAGATACACCTGCATTCTTGTGTTCATTTCAGTATTATTCACAATAGCTAAGACATGGAAGCAATGTAAACATTCAAGGAAAGACGAATGGTTAAAGAAAATACATACAATGGAATATTATTCAGCCATAAAAAAGGAAATTCTGCCATATGAGACAACATGGATGAACCTGAAAGACATTATGCTAAGTAAAATTAGCCAGACACAGAACAACTACTACATAATCCTAATTATATGGGGAATATAAAATAATCAAACTCATGGATTCAAAGTAGAATGGTGCTTAGCAAGGGGAGGGGGGAGGGGAAAACAGGTAGGTATTACTCAAAGGATACAAAGTTTCAGTTACGCAAGATGAATAAGTTTCAGAGATCTACTGTCTACCATAATATCTATAGTTAAACAATACTATGCTGTTTACTTAGGCATTTGCTAAAAGTGCAGATTTTACATTAACTCTACTTATCACAGAAAAAAATAAAGGCCCAAGGAAACTTTTGGAAGTGATGTTTATTAGCATTGATCATGGTGATTGTTTCATAGGTGTATATTTATTTCCAAATTTATCAAGTTGGATTCATTAAATGTACACAGCTTTTGTCTGTCAATCATATCTCAGTGTGGCTTAAAAAAGGGGAACATAAACATATAACTGTTTTAAAAATTAAAGAGAACTGCATATGACATCTTCAAGGAGAGAGCAGAGAATCTCTGAGGAAGGGTTTATCTCAGGAGAGAATGACCAGTAATTGTATGTCTACTATAACCGTAGACTTCAATGTAGGATCATTACTGAACCAACCAAGTAAAAGTTCCTCACCATTCCTTCCAGTTCCAGAGGTCAGAAATTCAGCTAATATGTGAAGATATCAATATGGAGAGCTAGGAAATCATGAAAAACCCAATCTCTTGCCCCTCCTTCTCCTGAGAAAACTGCTATGTGTGTTACTCCTGCATCAGGAGAAGAGAAAGGCTTTTAAGGTGCTTTGAGTTTTATATTTTAGTGAGATGGCGCTTTTTGATTATACAAATTATACTCCTCTTATTAAAACTAAAATTTATGCAGTAATTTTATTAACCCTTTACATACATTTTCTTATATTCTTAATTAATCTTTGCAGTAACCAGTAGGTTGATTCTATTACGAACTTTGTCTCATAAATAAACAAACTGAGCCTTTTTCAGGGCTTCATATGAATGGCAGAGTCAGAAACTGAATATCTGTCAAATTTTATACTCTTAATATTTTCCTGAATCCATATTTGTATTCATTTAATTTCTTAAGAAACAACAGTAACAAATATCTGCATTATCTAATGGATAATTCTGTGTATTAAGTTAGTAATATTCTATAATGAATTGCTTGTATCTTATGAAATAATTCCTTGTCTAACAAGAACTCACATCCTGTTTTGTTGCTCTGAATATTTTTTTCATGTACTGGGGAGAAATGGTTTCAGGTGTTCACATTAGAGACAAACATAAACAAATGTGCTTACTCTTCCTGCAATATTTCCAAAAGAATTCAAAATAAAAGTAGTTTATTTGTGAGAAAACATGAAAATGTCTTTATTAATACTTAAAATACACAAATTATTATATCTCATTCACATAATTTTGATCCAGTCACTCTTCTTAAGTATGCATTTTTATAGGACACAATCTTAATCTGGAAGCAATTTTAGAAGATATCTTGACCAGTCTGCCACTCATTGCACAAACCTATTCCTCAAGTTTGACAGATAGGAGGATAATGAAATAATGAATTACCTTTTGTCTAATATTTATGTGTTATAAAAATATTTTTTTACTGATAGAATATTCGATTTCCTTTTAATTCCATCCATTTTTACTGAACCCTGTCCTTGGAACAATCCATTCCTTTACTCATCTGATACATAATTATTGAGCTCATCATCCAGGCAACAAGTTTAATGAAGAGAATACAATGATGACCAAAACCAGAAATACTCCATGCTTAGGTGGAACTCGGAGGCTAGAGGTAAGGCAGATAATCAAATATGATTGCAGTAATGAATGTGGAGTTACAATTTTTAGAATGTACTGCAAAGTACATGATGCTATGAGATTGACTATTATGAGGTTTTCCTGAAAAAGTGAAATTCTTGTAAGTATTGAAAAGAAGCATTACACCTCTGTAGTATTTTCTTCAAATAGTCTGTATCTGCATGATACTGAAATAAATAACTTCAATCTGAATAAAGGGGATTAAGGAGTTTATGAATATGTGTGTATATGTAATTACATTTGTGAGTATCATTTTGCCAATCAAGGTAGCTTGCCCTTTAATTCTCCTTATCTATGCATAACAGAGAATATGTGGAGAGGGGTGTTGCTAGACAGAATTTACCAGTGAAATAATTTTCATAGCGTGCTGAGAAATAAGAATTCATAAAAGTATAAAAGTGACTATTTTTTGTACCACACTTACAATCGGTTCTTAGTTTAGATCATGTTGTTAAATTTTTCTGCCTCAATAATTTGATGTTTATTTCATTTATGCTAGTCTTCTTGCTTTTTGTTATTTTGCTGGAATTTCAAGATTAAAAATCCACATAGTTTCTTTTTGTACTAAGAAACTTGAAAATAACTGAATAGCAGGATGATAAAAAACAATTGAGGAGGCACAGCATACATATTTCAGTGAAGAGTACAACTACAAGTAAATAAATTACAGTTACCTTAAAAATGGAAAGAATGATGTCTTATGTATAGCAAAGGTAATACCAATTATTTTATTTTGTTGTGTGTTAATCTACACATAAGGGATCAACAGAACATAAATTTTAAGAAGTAGCTACTTGAAGCAAAATTGAGAAATGAAGCACCTGTTACCCTAATTCAGCAAAGTAATATATTATTTTCAAAGAAACTTGCAGATGATTGAGGCCACTCGGTACTGAATTATCAGTATATGTACATAAAAATGCATTTAAAAGGACACTGCTTTACCATTGTCTGACAAATTTGATAAATGCAGGACAAAGTTGAACAAATTAGGCATAAAAATAAATTAAAGCAGCAGAATTTTAGATTAAAAGAGGCTCTAGAGATCACCTCATCCAACTCCCTTATTTTACAGATGAGGAAGCTGAGCCCAGAAATTTTAGACTACAGCTTTTGCGACGCTATGGAATTGGAAAAGAGCAAGATGAGAGAAGAAACCAAAATTTCCCAGCACAATGTTAGTTCTAGAAATCTAAACAAGTGAATTTGTTTAATTCGAAGGGATTAAGTTATCCGAAGTTATAATCTGCTAAAGCAAAACAGAGTACAAAATAGCACACAAACACACCCATTTGCCACTTGCAGTGTTAAACTCGTTATCAACAATTTTAGGGCTTACAATAAAAGCCAATAAATATTGGCTATACAAAGTCTTACCATGTCAAGAAATTGCCCAGATGTGGAATCATGCTGTAAAAACTAGATTTCTATAATCTTGTGATATGTCTATTTTTACATGTTGAAAAGAACTAAAGCAAGTTATGGAATATTTAATCAGTAAATATCTTCCCTAATTATCCTAGTAGTAGAGGATATGCATTTTTATAAGCATGATCAATTTATCACCATGATAAATTACGTTAAACATTACTTCAGTTATCTTACTTCTTTTTTCCAGTGTATGTGCTCTGCTATACAACATGTTTTTAGCAAACTCAGAATATTATATAATGTGGATATAATCAATATAGACCTAAATGATATAAATCTTTTTTTTTGGGGGGGGGGGGACGCGGGCCTCTCACTGTTGTGGCCTCTCCCGTTGTGGAGCACAGGCTCCAGACGCACAGGTCCAGCGGCCATGGCTCACGGGCCCAGCAGCTCCACGGCATGTGGTATCCTCCCGGACTGGGGCACGAACCCGTGTCCCCTGCATCGGCAGGCAGACTCCCAACCACTGCCCCACCAGGGAAGCCCGATATGAATCTTTTAATGTAAACTATTTTGATTAAATATCCTTAAGGAATAAACTTCTCAGAGAGGAAGAAATTTTCCTCTACCCTCCTAGGTTCTTCTGGTTGGTCTAAGAATTAAATTGCCATTAGGCAGATTAACAGGGGAAAAACAAACAAAAGTTTAATAACACGTATACACAGGAGAGACCCATGAAAACTGAGTAACTTGCCAGAATGGCTGGAACCCTCACCTTAAAAATCATCTTCAGATGAAGACAAAAGAGAATGTTGTCATAGTGGTTTGGGACATCAAAGGGGAGGTAGGCAACTGACAAGGAAATAGAAAAGCAAATGTTTGGTAAATGAGTATTTGCTGAGCCATGCAGAGACAATGGGACACAGAGAGGAATTTTAACAAACAGGATTTGCTAGGTTCCCCCCTGTCTGCCACACCTAGTTCATACTGTAGTTATCCAGGGTGATAGCCCCCTTCCAGGAACAGGCCCTCCATCTACATTCTTTTAGGCAGTTAGGGATAAGGTCAAAGGTTCCTCTTGAGTCTTTAGGACCTTGATTGTTTTCAGCTCAAAATAATCTGCGTGCCAAAGAGACATTTTGGGGAGGCAAGTTTTGCTCCCCTACAAACTTAACTCCAGCACAGATTCTCTAATACTAGGGACACGGTCAGTTACAACCAGGCCATTGCTTTGTCTACTTGTGTTTCACATTGGTCAAGGAGACCACAATGTTATCTCCATGTTGCTAATGCATATTTTTCCTGTAAAGGGACAGCTTTAAACTTTAGTCTTAATTTCCTCTCTTCTTCTCCTCAAAGTGAAAGCAGCTCTTTTGTCCCTTCTCTGTTTGCTTATTTCTGTCCCCCTCTAACCTTTAAAACCTAATTATAGGGATGATATCGCTAGGCAATTTAACCTAACTCCTCACTTATGCTTTCCTGAATGCACACCATGCCTTATCTAACCTGTTGATTCTTTTCCTTGATAAAAAGAAGCAAGAATGAAGAATTTAGTAGTTAAAGATCTCTACCCTCAACAGCCCCCTAAGAAATCCTGCAGGCAGATTACGTGGGCAAGATAACATCTGAATAGAGAGTCAGCCTGTCTGCCTGCAATGGAGAATGATGCGGAACCCAGCTTCCTGCCTCGATGATTCACTGTGTTGACTAAAAAAAAGTTCACAACCAAAAAGTTGAGAGTTCTTTTTTATTCAACAGAAATTTTTAGGACTTCAATCCCAGGAGGCAGCATCTCAAGTAACCCTGAGAGAACTGCTTCAAGGAGGCAAGGTGGGGAACCAGGATATACAGGAGTTTTGCAAAAAAGGGCAGGTAGTAGGAAAAAAAAGATTACTGTTAATAAAACTAGATAACTCAAGTTAAGGAATTTAGTGCTTTTCTATGTATGGGAAGGTGCAAGGGTCTGGGCTCCCTGAAATCATTCCTTTGATATGTACCTCAGCTATCTGGGGCCAGTATACTGTGTTCTCACATCCTGATTTTCTTCAGGGCTCAGGTCAGGACTGGCTGAAGTCTGAAGGCTGCTAGATGGCAGGTATTCTTTTTCTTCCTGAGTTCTCTCAGGGCTCACCAGCTCAACATAGGCTAGTGGCTGTAATCACTGATGACTGTGACATCCTTTGTTTACTGATATGGCAGGCAGTATTCCATTTCTCAAATGAAATTCTTCCCCCTCCATTTTTCCCTTTAAAAATTGTCATGGCTGAGCAGAATCTTCAAAGTTGGTCTACCCTCTACCCAGATTGCCAGCTTTTCTGATTAAAGCACCTGTCGTTTCTACTGACATTTGCCTCTCGAGTTATTGGCTTTTGAGCAGTGAGCAGCCAAATCTGAGTTCAGTAAAAAGAGCATTTACAACTTGAAACAACATGATTCATGGCATACAACATATTCAAAACATATTCAAATACCAAATAAGAAAGCTATAATTGCCTGTAGTAGTCAGGATTCTCCAGAGAAACAGAAACACTAGGAGATACATAGAGCCATATCTCACTCTATATGTGTATTTTGTATATCTGTGAGAGAGAGAGAGGAAAAGCGAGGGAAGGAGACCTTTGTTTTCGTCCAAATTTGAAGGCAATCAGGGAGAAGTATTCTCTCATACTCAAAGGAGGGAGGTTTTTATTCTTCAGGCCTTCAACTGATTGGATGAGGCCCACCCACATAAAGGACAGCAATCAGTATTGCTCAATCTAGCAATTTAAATGCTAATCTTATCCAAAAATAACCACCCATAGAAAATCTAAAAATAATTTTTGACCAGAGGTCTGTGTATCCCATGACCCAGACAAGTTGACACATAAAATTAACCATCATGCTGCTTAAAAGCCAAAGGTGGAAAAGGAAGACATGATACTGGAATTTCAACAGACCGTAGATACAGGAGACATTTCCAACATGAGAGCTCACCAATGGCTTTACGCTAAAAAATTATATATGGTCTAAAAAATTATATTATCTGTAGTGAAGAAAGTCTGAAATATATTTAGGATACATCCTCTTTGAAGGCTCAGGCACAAACACTTTTGCTGACTCTCATGTCCTACCAGGCCTTACCATCCCCAAGCAGACTGAGTTAGGTTCACTTTGTATGGGCTTGTAGAGCCCTTTGTAATTATCTTTAGTGTAGTATTTAACCACAGTTTTCAATTATTTTTTTGTCCATCTTCCCAAGGCAGTGAAAATACTGAGGGATGGAGGTGTGTTTTCCACCTTATATAGTCCCAGTACCTAGTACATATAAGCACTCAAATACGGACTCAAGAATGAACCATTAGTAAATATATGTAAGGCACCATGCTAGACTTAAATTATTTAATGATACTTTATTTGACCTAATAGGACTCATAAAAATAGCTCTAAATGCATCAGGTTTTTGTGGATCAACAATAATTTTGCTGTTCAAAATTTAAATCAGAATTCTGAATATGATCTGGGTGTGAACGAAATCTCCTAAGATAGCTCTAAACTGTCAAAGGCCTTACTCCTGTTCTTATCTTTGTAACTCACAACTTCAAGACAGAGTTTGACTTTTTTTATAAACAGCCAAATAGTAACTAATTTAAGCTTTGTGGGCCATACCATGTCTGGTTGTCACAAGTACTAAACTCTGCCATTGTCGTGTGAAAGCAGCTATAGATAATAAATAAACAGAGGCATGTGGCAGTAAAATTCTGTTTACAAAAACAGGTGGCAGTGGACAATATCTGGCCTATGGGCTGTAGAAATGCAACTTATGCTTTAAGTAATCCAAAAGCAACTGAGCATGAAGAAAATTTTACAATGTCCTTTGTTTTACAAACTAGAAGCTATATTATTAAAAATATCCCAATAGCAAGGATGAGATCACTTTCGTTTCTGCAGAAAGTAAACTTTGAGAAACACTGTCATATCACATCCTTTCTTTAACCAGAAAAATTAGTTGCCACCAATCTGGCTCTCATAGCACTTTGCACAGGCACTTGCAGAAGGTTGATGACACGGAAAAGGTGACTGAAAGTAATTAGAAACTAAAGATTCTGTCTCAAAGCTAAATTTACTGGTTTAGGGATTTCCCTGTCCAGTGGTAAAGAATCTTCCTTCCAGTGCCCCAGAGGCAGGTTCAATCCCTGGTAGGAGAACTAAGATCCCACATGCCGCAGGGCAACTAAGTCCGCGCGCCACAACTACTGAGCTCACGCACCTCAACTAGAAAGCCCATGTGCTGCAAACTAGAGAGCCCAAGCACTCTGGAGCCCACGCACCACAGCTAGGGAAGAGAAAACCTGCACGCCACAACTAGAGAGAAGGCTGTGTGCTGCAACGAAAGATCCTACATACCACAACGAAGATCCCGTGTGCTGCAAATAAGACCCAAAGCAGACAAAAAATAAATTAATTAATTAAATTAAATAAATATATAAATTTACTGGTCTAGTCATGGTTAATATAAATTTCTTTCCATGAGACTAAATTAAGATCTTTCTGTAAATTTGTGGCTAAATAGTTCAAAAACACCTAAATGCCAATTAAACTGTAAACTCAAGGAAGCATGACTATGACAATTACATTTAGTGAGTAAAATTCCAATGAATTGAAATGTACCAGGTTTGGAGACCTAAATGCTAGCAGAAAGGGGATGGTTAGTGAGGATACTGGGCAACATTTACCTGCATCGGGTAAGGGAGAAAATGTTTAGATGCTGTGATTTTTATTTTTCTATTCAACTGTAAAATCCCCTATTGATTCATAAAGAAAACATCCTTGTACAGCTTCAATTTCCTGTATCATGAAAAAATAAAAACTGATATCTCTAGCAATGGGCATAGCACATAAACAATATTCAATTAATGTTAATGATTAATAGCTTTTATAAATAGAAGAATGAAAAAATTAAATAAGATTTACTTTTTAACCTCTAAAATTCTGATATCTAAGATTATTTGAAAAGATTAAAAATGAAATGAAATCTATTAAGTTTTATCTTTCCACGTTAGAATTTACAAAGGAGATTCACAATACATTACATGGAACCACATGAAATCACTGATATTTGTGATCTTAAAAAATGGCAGCACCACGTGATTCAAGTTATAATCGTTAGAAATTCTCGAGATAACCTTACATGATGGGTACTGATCCCACTTGATAGACAAAGAAATTGATGCTCAATAGAAGGTGACTTGCCTAAGCCTACAGAGAAAGCTAGTGAGAGCACTGAAAAAAACCAATATTTTATTATGTTAAATGTAACAGATACTGTAAACTTAGTGTATGCCAGGCACTTTTCTGAGTATGAGTATATAGGAATAGATAAATTTAGCTCACCACCCTCCCTTATGTGAGACCATCAACTTCCACATTTTAGGAGTTTTTAAATCCCCCATTCAATTCTAGCTCTGAAGAAATTTTTTTTCTAAATTTGTTACATTTGTATCTAAAGATTACCTGATGGAGACTTATTCCTATCTTTGCCAAACTTCAGTGCCTACACCTTTCAAACGTGAAGGGACATATTTAAAATTTGATGTCAGGATTTATGGTAAAGCAGTCCTTATTCACCTTTTATCACTGACCTACAGTGTACAAAAGTATCAACTTAAGGACTGGCCAAGTAGATGGAAATTAAATCCGAAAATCATTAACATTTTCAACATGAGAAATGTGTTCTTTGTTGTAAGGTAAGAGTGTATGCCTATAAACTTCTATGGGATATTTTCGCTCAATTCACCATCCTTCCCCTCCCTGCTGTGTGTCTCAGGAGGCTGACCTCTATAGACTATTTGCCAGTAGACTCTGGCCTGTAGGAGGCTTGAGCAGAAGATGGAGAGAGAGAGAGGTTTTGGTATTTATTGCCTCAGAAACCTCCGCCACAGCCAACAAACATTGGACAGGTGGTTGTCTTACCTGTATCAAACACCACAGCTCTTTTTAGATGTCCCCAAGATTTCAGTACCCTCTGAGGTTGCTGTAACAGCTGCCTTCTCTTGCTTTGTCAGGATAGTGGTGGTAATAGCTTTACTCTTGCTAAATCCTGGGAGCATCATCAAAACTTATTAGCTCTCTTAACTCCACAAATACCTCATCACTTCTTAAAATTCTCTTTAATTACTCCTCTGACTATAACATAACACTTGTTTCTTGTCAGAATCTTATTAAGGAAAAACTTTTATACACACACACACGCATGCACACACATACGTATATAATAGTGAGTTCCCAAATTGACTTAATTTATGGTACTAATTCATCAAACTCAAAAGAAACTGAAATGTATAACCAGAATGAGTATTTACTAATTTACAGAGGAGGACATTTTCACTTACTGTCAAAAGAATGAATGGTTATATTTAGGAATTCAACTTTGTCAACATCCAATTTGAAACTCTAATAACTACTGCCAATTCAATCAGTACATGGTTTTCTTTTCAACCTTAAAAAATAATCTTCTTCTAAGTTTTTTCTTTTTTTTTAAACTTTTTTCATCTGTTTAGTTTTGGTAGGAGTAGGTACTCAATAATTTGAGAAAGAAAGATAGAGACAAATGAAAATAGGAAATAGTTAAAATGTTGCTCATAGAATTAAGTGAAAAATAAGTGCTTTCATTTCTTTGAGAAGAGCATTTATATTCTTAATTTTTTAAGTGAATATTTTTCTCACATAGATTATTCTGTTCACAGCTATTAAGTAACTTTCTTCTTTATATAAAGACAAAATGATTTCCTAACAGTAATGAACCCAAATGATTGACCTATATCACAGTCATAGCCTCATAAAGAAAAGTCAAGTACTCTGCAAATAGATACAATTACTTCTGCAACTGGAAGTAGGAATCCTTGCACAAAATTAATCTTGCTGTATAATCACCTAAAACCTGAGAGGATGAACAAGTACTTCATGTAAAAGAACAGGGAAAAGCAGAAAAGAGATATACAATTATCATTTACCTTGTAGAACTAAAAAGAAGACGAAAAAGACTATATGTTTAACAAGCACTACTTCATCAAGGTAACATTTTAAAAATAGTGATGAGTATCCAGACACCAATACAGTTGGTGTTTGTGCTTGAACTTATTGACAAGAAAGATTAAAGTGTAGAGTAGTAAAACAGAGATCTTTGTAACTTTCAGTAACACACAGGGGCTTTTGAAGTTTCTTATATCTCTGATTTGCAAGATGATGCTCAAAAGTAGCACAGAAAAATTGAAGGGATACATGAAGAAGACTGTGGTGTTATTTAATTTATTCACCCAAAAGATACTTACTGATCATGTATTGTCAGGCACTACACAAGCACTCATGATACAAAGATTAGTGATATTGCCCTCTTCATGAAGGAAACAAATGTGTAAAGAAGAATTATAATTCAAAATTATAAATACTATCATAAGAAAATGGTCAAACACTATTAGATTATGGAGAAGGTAACATTAGAGCTGGGACGAAAAGTTTGAGAATTTTCTGAACAATCATAGAAGATGTGTAACTTTGAAGAAATAAAATGGGAGAAGTTTACATTCAGGGTAATGGAAGTTTGGGAGCAAGAAATGAAAAGAAAGAGGTAGATTAGGTAAGATTATAAAACACCTGAAGGCCATGTTTTTGTTTATATTTTTAAAGCAATTTTTCTTTTTCCACAGGCGATAGCAATGAAATATTGAAAACAAATAGATGTTATAAACAGTGTTCTGATATAGCCTTAAAAGATTCCCCCCTTATATTTATGAATTTGTAAAATATCAAATAGCTGAAAGAGGTCACTGTATTATATATGAGTCAAATCCAAAGTATAAAATATAAGTGCTTCCAGTTATTTTACAGTTTCACTATAACTTAATTTTCATATCCAAAACTCTTCCTGTTTTCTCTCCACTTCTCTAGAAAAAAACAGCTTTTTAATGAAAATTATCTTTCTCTAATGGAAACAAACCAATCCTAGCAATTCTTGTAAAGTTTTCCATTTCACATTTCTTATGTGTTTCCCCTTTATCTTCCTGCATAAGTATTTTTTCCTCTTCTTATTCCTCTATATTTAGTAATAAGTCTTAGATGGTCATTTTAATTATTCATTGGGTAATAAGAATGCATGAATGATTTTCAGAAGCAAATTAGTTAAGAGTGGGAGAAATGTACTAAGAGCTTCCAGGAATATTATTTTTTTATACATTGAATTGCTATTGCACATTCTAAATGCTATGAAAAAAATCAAGTTGACAGTTATTACTTCTTTTCCTTACATTTTCCTATGTGAACAAACAGAGAAAGGAAAAACTAATAATGTGTATAGATTTCTAAAGAACCAGAAAACTTCCTATGGTAATATCTTGGGAATAACAAAAATGGTTTTGAGTGGACTTCATATATATATATATATATATACACACACACACACACACACACACACACACACATATATATATATACACACACACACACACACATACATACATACAGCATGCTTAAATCATTTGCTTGATCACATTAGCTTTAGCTGATCCAGCCAGATGATTTTAAGACTGAATTTCCTTAACAATCAATTTAAGTATGAGGATTGGGATGGTCTAGAATATACTAGGAATCAGACTTCAAGTAGTATGCCTAAGAGAAAATAGTTAAGAATGCAGCTACATTCTACATGTTACTTAAATCATTGAAGTTTCTCATTAAGTTATTAGTTTCCCAAATGTTGTTAGTGGGTTTTAAATGAGATAAATGTTTTCCACCAACCAACATTCCACCACAGTCAGAGACATGCTAAAAAAAAAAAAAAAAAACCAGAGCTACTACTGGAAATGCACCAAATTATATCTCAGATAAAGTATAAATTTTAAATATTTTCTATTTTTACATAGATAAGTATTTAAGTTTATTCCTTGACATTTGCTTTCACCCAATCTCACTCATATTCTCAAGTCTTGGTAATAACTCAGCAAGTAAACTAAAGAGTTAAAAACATCTTATCATGAATGTTTCTTGTGATCTTTTATACAACTTTAGGACAAAGAAAAGGTAGCTAGGAGTTTTCATTGGTAATTCAGTTTTCTGAAGTTGTTATTCATTTTCAGAAGGGATGAAAACAATAATACTCTTCTACATTCTTTAATTGGTACCTCATCTCCACTATCAATAAGTGATATAAAAATAAACAACAAAAACTAAAACTGGGGAGAACAACCAGTTTAATAATCTACAATATTTGTTTCCTGTTTATGATCCTGAAAATTCTAACAGCTATTTTCCCTCCTTGAGATCCAGTAACAGTTGACATTTTGTTTTGAGTATTGTAAATACAAGATACATTAGATTTCCATTAATCTCTAATTATTTGCAGGCAGGGAACAATCAAATTACCTTTGGGAGTCAATATATTTTCAAACAAATGCTTTGCCTATAGTAAATACAAGTTTCATACTACTTTCCATCACTACTACCAGAAATGTTCCTGTTAACATCTAGGCATGCCGACCTCCTTATGAATCTCCACCCTCCTTTCCCACCTTACTTCATCTCCAACATATTGGCAATCTCATTTTTAGTACCTATGTGTTGTTTTCTTAACGTCTGTATTATTTAAGTTAATATTCTTTAAAAACATTTTCACATGATGGAAATTAGGTTCCTAGAGCCTCACCTAAATCTTAATGCAATAATATTGCATAGTTAGAAGGTTGATAATTATTCTTATAACTGCATTTCAGTTTCCTCTCATTTATAGATTCGTATTTTTCAAGTACTTAAAATGAAATATTCTTCAACCTTAATGTATTGTTTTATGCATAATTATATTCTAGACTGAGAAATAATATGTTGAAGATAATCTAATAATAGTTCAATTTTTTTCTCTCCAAATGCCATTTCAGAAAATTGTACAATGTAAAATATTCTATTTTCTAACTGCATAAATATTTTTGGTGTAGACATTAACAACAGGTTACAAAAAACTAACTAAAATTGCCAAAGTAATTCATAATGGTATGCAAATTTCTCTAGTACTAAGAGCTTTTCCCTTTATTTTTCATACCAATGTCAAATATTGACATACTTCATGACAGTGATGTCACAGATTTGAAAGAATAATCAATAATCATACAATTTAGTTCTAGCAAACATAAAACAAATAACATAAAAGATGCTAATACTTTGCACTTTCTTCTGTCAATGAAATATTCTGACATTTTAACCATAGATTATACACATATTTACAACCCCTAACCCTGGGTAAATTACTCTCTCTGCTTTGTTCCTAAAGAGCTGTTAGAGATACTAAACATCAATGCTGATTTACTGAAAATTAAATCTATATAAATTCATTTCTTTTATGTATTTCTAATCCTAAGGCTGCAGGGTGCCTCAAAAGTGGGTGTCTTAAAACAGTAGAAATTTATTGTCTCACAGTTCTAGAGGACAGATGTCCAAAATCAAGGTGTGAGCTGGCAGGCTAGTTTCTTCTAAGGGCTTTGAGGGATAATATATTCTGTGCCTCTCTTATATGGTAGTTCCAGGCATTCTTTGGCTTATAGATGCATCACACCAATCCTTCATCTTTACATGATGTTCTCTCTGGATCTCTGTCTTCACATGAACATCTTCTTATAAGGACACCAGTTACATTGGATTAGGGACCCACTCTAATATGACCTCATCTTAACTAATTATATCAGCAATGACCTTATTTCCAAGTAAATCACATTCTGAAGTACTGGAATTTAGAAGTTCAACATTTTTTAAGGGACAAAATCCAATCCATAAAACTGATTTACTGAATTTTAAATGTATCTTAATTCACTTCTTTTATATGTTTTACTAGAATTCTTATACTCTTGTCAAGTACCAAATCCAATTTGTCTATTCCTGGTTTTTAACAGGAAAAGTTACTTGGTTTTATAAAATAGTTAAATGTCATTTATTGCAAATCTCCTAAACTCCTCTATAGTCTACACCTCATTTTCTTCATAGTTAACCAATTGCCACATTGTCGTTCAGAGGAAGAAAACTACTCTTCCCATCCAAGGATAATTTTTTTCACCTGGACATTGACTCTATTCTTTCATAAACTCTCCAGGAGTTTAAGTCATCAATGATTTTTCCATATCTTTACCCTTTCTCTCTAAACTTCTACTTAGGCAAAAATCTCAGCTCTCCCAAAGTAATATCCCTTCAATATTTCTATTCTTTTGTAAATTTTAAGAGAAAAATTCTACTAAAAAGAATCTGTAACCACTACTCACCTTCCTCACTCACCAGATTTTGCTCAACAACTTAAAACGTCCACTGACCCCATCACTCTACTTACAGAGAGTTTTCTTTAAAGCATCACCATTCCTTGAAATGAAAAATGCAAAGGTTTTTTCCATATACTTCATCTTCCTGAAAATCTCCCTAGAAATTGCTGCTGAATAGTCTCTTTTCTAGATCTTGGGCATTATCATTATTCCTTTCTTATTGTTTCTTCTATATCCTTTGTTGACCCCTTTCACCTAATAAATGTTGGGTTTTTTAAAAGTTTTATCCTTGACCTTTTTCCTTATGTCACTAAACTCACTGCTTTTTTTTTTTTTTTTTTTCATGATTTTATTTAAGGACTCTACTGTATGTCAAAAAATGTCAAGTTTCTCAAGTTTGGAAACTTGAGACTGACTTCCTCTTTACCAAGATAACACTTCATGTTTTCTCTATTAATTTTCTATTTGCTTGTTTATCTACACTTATTTTTTCTGTACAGGTCTGCTTCTTTACAAGAATGTACTCTTTTAAGATCTGGGTCTTCATATTATTCTTGTCTATGCACATTTCCAACAAAGAGTTTTACACAAAGTGGATACTTAAAAATATATGTCCTGAAGTCTTTTGATAAAATTGTATATATTAATCACTGTTCCTAATCCTAACTTCACTTTAATAACATAGTAAAAAGCAAAACAGGATAATTATATCTAAAACCAGCATATTAATTTTAATAGTCTACTTTTCAGTGGAGAGCCTTCTTTTACTAAGCTGGATAACACTAAAATAGCCTTATCGATAGAAATTTTAAAACATAGGGTACTGCTCATAAAGTAAATATATGGCATGTAATTTATTTTTCAGCATATTATTATAAACACACAGGAAAATATATTTAACAAATTTTCCATAAATGACAAGTTAATTCAAACCTCGTTATGCATTGTTATACATTTTTAAACATTTTTTTGTTAAATATGTAAAGAGAATATTGTATCTTATTTATACATTTTGAATAATTAAAATAAACTTTATAATTTAAGTTCTGATAAATTTTTCAGTAAGGGGAGTTTTGAAAATTTCTTTTATCCAGCATTTTTAAAATGCCTTTAAACCACAAAATACTATTTTAACTGGTCATCTCATTTATCACAGAAATAATATTTGCTGAAAGATATTGGATATGTTACTTTATATAAAAATCATAATACAATGTATATTCAACAAAATGGCTATCTCATATATACTGCAATGAATATTCCAGAAATTTATTTTATGTTATATAATTACAGCAATATGAATAAACTAATTCTCACAGGGCCAGTGAATTAATTTAATGTATAAGACTCCTTTGAACAACTGCTTTTTTGCCTGGATATATTATCTAATATTTTAAAGTATACTTCATTTCAGAAAAGCATGAGAATTATATTCATGCCTTTATTCTTAGTATACTTTCTGTCAGTTCCTACCTCAATTGTTACCACTTTTTATCCTGGTAACACTCACGCTCACACCCTATATCCAGGCATGATAAATAGTATCCTTAAGGCATATTAAGAGCATGTAGTAGTAACCCTTAAATGGGGCAAGCTCATTCCTTAAGAATTTATATTTAAGGTGGATCTGTAACAAAACTGAGAAATCAGGTCATTTGGAAATGAAGAATATCGCCATAGGAAGTCTTCCCCAATGTACATTAGTTAATGCCACATTTTTTTTTTTTTTTTTTTTTTTTTTTTTTTTGGGCCACGCGGGCCTCTGACTGTTGTGGCCTCTCCCGCTGCGGAGCACAGGCTCCAGACGCGCAGGCTCAGTGTCCATGGCTCACGGGTCCAGCCGCTCCACGGCATACGCGGCACAAACCCATGTCCCCTGTGCCTGCATCGGCAGGCGGACTCTCAACCACTGCTCCACCAGGGAAGCCCTTTTAATATTCTTAATATGGTTAAACATGGCAATTAGTCCCCCATACTTCTTTCTTTTCTCTCCCCACCGCCATAGGTATCAATTTGCAAAGAATTCCTAGGCACAGTCCACTAAGCAAAAAGAAGCAAACTTTTGACAAATCCATTTATGTAACAGTGTTACATGACTGAAATCATCCAGGTAACGCATTCTAAGGACAATGAATCCAGAAGAGTGAATGCTAATGATTGCAAAATTAATTCCTTTGATTAAAAACAAACACACTGTAGGAAAACAGTAAAATAAATATTAAATCATTTTACAATCTAATTAAATCTCAACAAGATTTGCCAAGGCTATTGATGGTGTTATTAAATTGTCTCTGAAACTCTTATGCAAATTAGAGCTGAACCTGAACACAATATACTAATTCTGAACTGTATCCACATGAAACAGTTATAATACTCTAATAAAACCGAATTGAACTTTTGTAAGGTCTCTGTTAGGCAAGAGCACCATACTATATAAAATGCATTTGAGGAGATAAAAATTGTTCCGTGTGTGTGTGTGTGTGTGTGTGTGTGTGTGTGTGTGTGTGTGTGTGTGAATAAAAGCTTCTTAAGCACAGAGGCATTCATAAGCATTACATAATCTCATTCATCTCAAACTCTGCTTAAGTAATCCAACAATTAAACATAGAAGTACTATGTCTACTTTCATATAATCCCACTACCATTCTAAATGTAAGAAATTCCAATTATTTGTTAGCATAAAATCAACACACACACATACCCTAGTCAATGGTTCATTAATATTATTTAAAATTTTAGTTTTCTAATGGCCTTAAAATTTTATAGTCTTTCCTTACAAAGTCTCTAAGAGAATGACTGGATCATTACCCATTCTGTATGGGCCTGAGAACAGAAAGACAAAGAATAAGTGATTTTCTTTGATTCTTTAAGCAAGGAAAGCAAACTGGGAAATTGTTCACTCACTCACTCAGAACTTCATGCCGTTTACCTTGTAATTGGCTGGTACTTCAGGAGATATTCATTTCAAAGTTTACAGTCAATGATTCGGGACTCAAAGCTTAATTTCCAAAAAACTGATTAGTAATCTAATATATTTCTTTTGCTTTTGGCTGATGATTGAGCATTATTTTTTTTCTTTCTTTTCTTTTTTTTTTTTTTTTTTTTGGGAAACTACAGAAGTAAATCTGAGTTAAAATGATTCAACTAACTTATATAACATGTAGATACAGTTTATGTGTCTGTAGACAGAAGATTTAGCCTCAAATTTAAAACAATATTAAGTGTTGGGTTTTGTTTTAAATACTTGCTTTGTTTTTTTAAAGCATTCGTCTCCATTAGACCAGAAATATAAAATTGCTTAAATAAGTTTTGGGGCTGAAGCAAGGTATTATCTGCTTGTACCCCAGACTGGCAAGAAAAATAGAGAACCAAAAGGATTATATATAAAAGCATTTAAAATTATATCTTATCATTTATTTAAAATCATTTGACTGTTCAAAGTAAAAACAATCTATTATGTGTTTATAAGATATGTAAAATATGGAACAACAACAATCTCACAAAGTGTGTGTGGGGTAAAGGAATTACACTTGTTTCTTACATTGTTCATAAAGGAATATAATATTTGCAGATTGATCAGGACAAATTAAATATGCATAGTGTATTCTCCACAGACTAAAAATTCCAGGAAAGAGGTATATGAGATATTTTTACACATATGTTTTCATATATATAATATAAATGTGAGGCATATTTGTGTATATATAATGAATCCACCTAATGTATATAAACACATATGTACATCGTGTATATATATATATATATATATACACACACATTTATATAAATAAATAAAAATATATACAAATGGAAATGTATACATGCACACATATTTCCACATTAGGATGCAGAAACTTTTGGGGGGGCATTATTTTGCCTACCACACACACATATATACAAATACATAGATGTACATCTGTACACAGGCAAACATACACGTATAGTTGGAAAGGGAAAGATTTGAAAGATACACATCATAATATTAATAGTGGGTGAATTTCTTATTTTGATGCAAACCCATAGAAACACCAGGCATCAGGTAGAAATGTAGAAACTGACAAGATCACCATAGATATTTATGGAAATGTGGTAGACAAGAATGGCTAAAACAATCTTAAAGACTTTAAGAATGTCGGAGGACTTATAATACCATATTCACCAATAGTAAGGCTATAATGTTTAAGATTGTGTCATAGTGGCATGGGATAGACAAATAGAGCAATGGAACAGAATTATATGCTATTTACACGTTAGAGCAATGGAACAGAATTGTATGCCATTTACGCGTTAAGTTCAATGTCAAGGACATCAGCTGTTACCTCTCATGATACAGGAAATTCAAGCTGTAGAACAAAATTGTAAACCTAATACCATAAATAGTAGATTGGCAAAATAAACTATATTGTGTATATTATATCAGATTTTAAATAAAACTTTAAGGATGAAGCACATCTATAATCACAAATACAGAAAATGGTTTGTGGTATAGTATTGGAGAAGCAACAGTATATTTCAAGATAGTAATCAGTACTACGCTAATGATACTATACTATGTGTGAACCTGTCATGTGTATGAACCCATTGTGTTTAAAAGGTTGCTTATCAAAGTGTTAAAAGAGGTCAATTTAATTTTGAGTGATGAGATATCTGAGGCAGTTTTGTTCCTATTGATAGTTTTGGTTTTGCTTGAACATTTTAAGTACGGATTATTTTTTAATCAGAAGAAAATTAAGAAAGCCTTCATTCTGGGTAAAAGCTTAGAGTTTTAATCATATTCTTTTAAAATAAGAAAGATTTTTTTTATTGATATAAGTATCATAAGTTGTTATAAATCAGTCAGAAGCTATTTGTACCATTTGTGACAGCATGGAACCAGTTTGGTCAGAATGTATTTGAAAAAGATAGAACTAGGTCAGGCTGCACCTGAGCTGACTAGAATCAGCTGGACCAGAGTTTACTTGCAAAGCACATAAAAGAAACACCAAGTTAAAATTATCACAGAAGTTGTCTAAGATCTGTGTATGTTGGAAAGCAGAGGAAAATATTCCACTCAGGAGAAGGAACAATGATATAAAGGAGGAAGTTTTAGAGAAGCTTTAAGTAAAACATTATATTTCAGTTTATATCATGTATGAAACCTCTAGTAGATTTTTTTAAACCTGCAGTTTTCATTAATGAAACAAAAGATTCAAGCTTACTAAGCATAAAAGCTAAATTCTGATTACAAACTTGGGTGATTCTTTGTGAAGAATGTTCACTATATTATTCTTATAACTGATATTGTAGACCTTATTTGAGCATAACTGTTGAATATTTATATAACAAGTCAATATGTTTATTTAGAGGAAGAATATGCAAATACTAGTCTCTGTCAATTCTATAATGTTTCTTACAGGGAGAAAAAAGTAGCAAACTTGCTTTGGTAGAAGTCTGGAGGAAAGTGATTTTACTAGTGATAAACACTCCAAAAGCAATCTCAGGACATTCTGATAAGCCAGAACTTTATTTAAAACATTGTGAAGGGTTATTTTAAGTTGTAGATAACAAGAAACAGTACAGAGATAGCATGAAAGTGATTCCAATTTCTGTTAATTTGAAACAGAAACATGATCTAATTTTTAGTAACAAATTCAATGAGATATTCATGTTGAATAAATAAATCTTCTGTGGTCTGAGTAAATGAAAAAAGTGCATTCTCATCTTTCCCTTAATTTAACTAGTCATTTTTATTCTGAGAAATAGAATTTGCACAAATGGAGTAAAAGTACTATACCCAACATCTGTTCAGGAACAGGTAATTCCACAGACAGACGACTCTGGGTAGCTATACAAAATATGGAAATATCTAAATAATATCAATTTAGTAAAAATTACTTCTAAAATTCAAGTCCAAAATCACGTTATTCTCCATATTGTATAACTGCTTTACTTGCAAAAATAAAAATAATTTCACAATGTCCTTCTTTATGCATACATAACACATTTAAACCTCTCAAATGTAACACTTTATGTGAAGCTTTCTGGCTAAGCCAGAAAATAGATGAAACTTTTCAAATATAGTTTTATGCAAAAGAAAAAAAGGATCCTTATGTTCTCAGATTTCTTTATAGAGACAAATGATAACTGACATTACCATACTTCTGGGAAAATCTAAAACTGTAAGGGGTAAGAAATCTTGTTTGAATTAAAGATGATAAGTTACAAAATTTTTATTAAGCTCATATTTCATCTATATTCAGAAAAGATTAATGTAAGGTCACTGCTCTTGAATGAAGCTGTCCTAATTAAGTGCAAAACAAGATTAAAATGGATAATAAATAATATTTACTCTGGCCTTTCCTTGTCTATGGGGCCAAAAGTATCTGTTTGATTTATTTCTACCTTAATTCACTCAAATAAAAGTTATGTTAATATATTGGAATTGAAAGGCAGTTCTTGCTAACACTTTCATTAATCATTGGATTACAATCATGCAACCAATGGTACTGTGAGAAAAATAGTAAAATATATGCATTGAAAAACAGAAGATAAAATGAAATGGTATTTTTAAATATAAGAATGAATGGGAAGTTTTATCATTAAACCCCATAGAAGAATGAGAATGAGCCTTTATTCTTATATCCATGATTATGTTGTTTCTAAATCTCAAGGCATTATAAGCCTCATTAATTTTTGCTTCAAGAAGATATGTGTTTTACTCAAACCAAAATATAATTTATATACTGCAAAGCATTTTCTTACACTCTATCAATAAATTCACTTTGGTAACATCTACCTGTGTTGAAAAGCCACTTAAAGAAATGAAAAATATTTCTGGTATGGCTAATGTTACATCATCCCTGATGTAGACACTATGGAGGGTTTCACTCCAGCCTTCTTTTGGCCCACTCAGAGGCCAGTGTCATGGTTTTCTCTGGGTGGCAGAGACACTCTGGATATGGGGGGGTCCTTCTTCATGACTGTCTTGCAAATGTCTAAAATGGCCTTGCTGCTTTCCCCATTTAACAGTTACTATTCCCTGAACACCTGTCGCTTGATGATTTTGCTAAATAAAAGTACAAAATTATGGGAATCCCTGAATGTTAATACATATTTAGATGCAAGCCTTTTGATTATATTCCCAAATATTCTTTCAACAAATCAGTCATAATTATATATTGTAGTCTGTATATACAGTTTTCAGACAGAACTCCAGGGAATTTTGGACAAAACAGAAATAACTAAGATTTAGGGATGAGGAACCAGAAATATTCATTTATACACAGTTCTTTCAAATTTTAAGAAAGATTCATTTAGGCAGTATATTTCATAGATGCAGCTCATAAATGTATTGAATACCTTCTCACTATGTGCTCATTACAAGAGGTCCAGTCACATGCCTACTCTCTAAAAGACTTGTCACCTATTTTCCATTATTGCTCCTATTTTACCTTTCACACAAAATAATTAGTAGTATCATCTGCAATTCTTCTCAATGGGAGAATTTCACTTTACTACAATTTTTCAGGGCCACTGATGATTGGTGCCACAGTGAAGTAGCTACACAGTTCCACTTATAGATGGCATATGGAATAGATCCCTCTTTATACTAGGGCTGTTATTTTCCTCCTCCATTAACTGATCAGAGGCCATGAGTCTAGTTGACAGAGATATAGCAAAGCAGTAGAACTAGATACCATGTAAGTGAACTACAAATTTGTGCCTTCAGAGCCAGTTATAGCCTTCTATTTATGTATATTTTCCATTTTATAATGAAATGTAATTACATACATCTAATTTTAGGTTTGATAAATTATATAAATCCCACTCATGATGGCATTTGGGGTTGCATAGTCCCTTAATAGCCATGGTCAGCCATTCAGATTTACTAGGGCCCAGGAGCAAGCCAGGGGATGTTTTTCACAGAGAAATTGGTAATAGACAACAGAGGACTTGGCCTTTTTCCAAAATTGAAAGGTCTGAACAGTATTTCTCTATTGAGGTTGTAGAGGCTCCACAGATCACCTTGGTCTGTCCCAGACATTTCTGCTATCATTGCAGCTGATAGAAAAAGAGGTTCAATTTATTGGGCAACATGTACCACAGATCTGGGCTTCTTTAAAATGGGTTGTCTTACAAGTTGCCAGATAAATAATTGAAGTAGCTTGCCCTAATATGTTATTTGTAGCCAAAAATATTCAGAGGCCCAGCAACATGTCTCATTTTAGAAGATACATCCCAACATATCTCAGACCTTAAAAACTTCATTGATGATGTTGGTCAAATCTCCTTGAGGCATATCTTTTACATTCTGGCACACATGTCTTAATAAGGCAGATGGAATATTTGCAACTTCCTTCTTTCCAGGTCCAGCTAGCATATGTAATGGGTCAGCTTGTTATTTTGCAGTACATGAAGCTGACCAAGGAGTCTGGATTATGTTATGAAAGGGAGTAAAGTTACCCTGTGGTCACATCAAGGATAAATAGACTTCTGATTTTATATCACTTTCTTTACTGATTGAGGATGGAAATATAAAATCATTTTCCAGGTCAAAAGCTTTATATCAGTACTAGAGACTGGGGGTCAACCATTAAATATATAAATCTGGAATCACAGCTGTAATTAGCATCAGCATCTCATGAAGTTTAAGATAACCTACTGTCATTTTCTATGATTACATTGGTTGTTACCCCAGGTAAACAAGTGAGGTAATATGGGCTGTGGTAGCAGTCACCACACCTGCATCTTTCAAGACTTGATGGTAGCACTAAATCTCTGCAATACCCCCAAATATGTAGAATTGCTTTTGGTTTACATACTGGAAGAATGGGGAAGTTCCAGTGGCTCCTATTTGCCCTTTCAAAAAGATTTGTAAAATCTCTTCTACAGGTCAGGGAATCACCTGTGGGGATTCTCTTTGTTACCAATTATTTCTCTTCACACTGTATTTTGATGCTGGTCAAAGAACCAAAAATTCAGCTGTAGTCTCACCAGAACAATACAAGATCTAGGGGTCTCTGAGAGGCTGGATACTATAAAACTCTTAGAGGAAAACATAGGCAGAAAACTCTCTGACATAAATAGTAACAAGATCTTTTTTGACCCAGCTCCTAGAGTAATGAAAAAAAATAAATAAATAAACAAATGGGACCTAATTAAACTTAAAAACTTTTGCACAGCAAAGGAAGCCATAAACAAAACAAAAGGAAAACCCTCAGAATGGGAGAAAATATTTGCAAATGAAGTGACCAGCAAGGGATTAATCTCCATGATATACAAACAACTCATGCAGCTCAATGCAAAAAAACAAACAAACAAAAAAACAATCAAAAACTGGGTGGGAGATCTAAATAGACATTTCTCCAAAGAAGACATACAGATGGACAAAAAGCACATGAAAAGATGCTCAGCATAACTAATTATTAGAGAAATGCAAATCAAAACTACAATGAGGTATCACTTCACACCAGTCAGAATGGCCATCATCAAAAAAATCTACAAATAATAAATGCTGGAGAGAGTGTGGAGAAAAAGGAACCTTCCTACACTCTTGGTGGGAATGTAAACTGGTACAACCATTATGGAGAACAGTATGGAGGTTCCTTAAAAAACTACAAATAGAGCTACCATATGACCCAGGAATCTCACTCCTGATCATATATCCAGAGGAAACCATAATTTGAAAAGATACATGCACCCCAATGTTCATTGCAGCATTATTTACAATAGCCAGGACATGGAAGCAACCTACATGTTCATTGACAGATGAGTAGATAAAGATGTGGTACATATGTATAATGGAATATTACTCAGCCATGAAAAAGAATGAAATAATGCCATTTACAGCAGCTTGAATGGACTTAGTCATACTGAGTGAAGTCAGACAAAGACAAATATCATATAATATCACTTATATGTGGAATCTAAAAACATGATACAAATGAACTTATTTACAAAAGAGAAATAGAGTCACAGATGTATAAAATAAACCTATGGTTACCATGGAGGACAGGGAGGGGGAGGGACAAATTGGGAGATTGGGATTGACATATACACATTACTATATATTAAATAGATAACTAACAAGGACCTACAGTATAGTACAGGGAACTCCACTCAGTACTCTGTAATGACCTACATGGGAAGAGAATCTAAAAAAAAGTAAGTGGATATATATGTATATATAACTGATTCACTTTGCTATACACCTGAAACTAACACAACATTGTAAATCAACTATATTCTACTTAAAAAAAAAAGAGCAATATGAGATCAACTAGATTTAAGAATCCATTGTCTAAACTCCTTTAAGCTTCATTTTGAAGTTGGACCACAATGGTGAATTATGTCTCTAAGGATTATTATCGATTAAGAGCCAGTCAATTACCCACAAAAAGTCA
Source organism: Neophocaena asiaeorientalis asiaeorientalis (assembly GCF_003031525.2). NCBI lineage: Eukaryota > Metazoa > Chordata > Mammalia > Artiodactyla > Phocoenidae > Neophocaena > Neophocaena asiaeorientalis. Next base: position 1,911,360 of record NW_020175017.1, read on the forward strand.
GAATTTTTCTTTCCTAAGGGCACATTCATCCTAACAAGTGGCTGCGGATTACGGGAAGATTTACATGCACATACTTGTGGATTAATGGCAGTGTTGTATTTCAAAGAGGTAGATGTCCCAGAGCCCCATCCCCCATTATTGAAGAGCACAGTGCCTGTCAACTGTCCTGGGTTGACCACTGTGAATTTCCACTACAGTGTATTATCTCAGGATAGGTTTCTTCTATCAGAACTGGAATATGTTGCTTATAAATGTCAAATAAACACATTTACAGGGTAATCCAGCTATTCCATCTCTAATCAAGTGAATATCACCACAGATTTTTGCATATAAAAACTCTGATCATCACTATTGTGGTAACTGTGCCCATCCTATCTCTGAATATAAACTGTGTCTACCTGGCTTCTACTGTTCCCTTATTCCATTCTCAGGGAGATAAGGAAATCCAACTATACTGCAGCATTTCCATCATTTTGACCCTACACAGGACTTTCACTTTAGATATTTTCAAGAAGGCTGGTGACACACTCACCAATTTATTTCTGAAGGAAAGGATGGCTTGACATATCTACATTGGACTGTAGACTTTGGGTCAAACAACCTGTGCTTTCAGTAGTCAGCTACCACTAACTTAATTAGAATTATCACTTATCATTCACTGCTTGGTTAAGAATAATTTTATCATTACAAAAGCATGAATGTACTCAGGCCAAATAAACAGTGACATGATGGTGTATGTGAGAGTAGCAGGAGTTCAAAACATGGATTCTCATTCATTTAAGAATACAGACTGACTCAACAGAATCATGATTCTATTTTCTAGGGTCTCAGACTGGTGGTTGAAGTTATATGCATCACTGACCTTGCTCAAGGATGTCCTGACATAATCACACTGGCCACAAATGAATAATATTGTATATTTCATAAGATCAATTCTTAATTGAGAAACACATTAGTTTGGACGAATTTTGTAAACAAGGTTTTCACTTGTAAAATTGTTCCATATAACTAGAGGTTAATTTCTTGAACAATATATATTTTGATGGAAGTTTTTCTTAAAAACATTACAAGTTTCCTTGTTTTCTTACAAAGAGTATGCTGAACATAATTTAAATATTTCTTCATGGCTACAAATACTAATGAATAAAAACTGTAACTTCTACAATTTTAACACAGCAGTGGTTCTCAAGTGTGAACCTCAGATCAGCAGCATCAGCAACTGGGAAATTTTTGAAAAGCTAAATCTTAGGCCCCACTTCAGCTCTACTGACTGGAAAGCTCCCAGTGATTCTGATGCCCATGAAAGCAGGACACAGCTCTGTAGAACTGTTTATGCCTTTGCTAGAGCACAGGCTTTAGGGTCAGGCACATTTAGGTTTAAATGTGGATCCTGCTGATTCTTAACCATGTGATCTTGAGAAATTTATCTAACCTACCTAAAGCCCAAATTCCTCTTATGTAAACTCAGCTTTACAGAATTGTGAGGATAACATGAGCAATTAAATGTAAATGTGTTAATATAGTGCTTCACACAGTAACAGTTTAATGAATGTTTGCAATTTTTAAAAAAAATTATAACATACAGCTATTTTAACAATTCTATTCCCTGATAGTCATTTTATACAGACTTGTCCTCACTTTTTAATGTACATTTTAACATATACTTATCAAAATTCTACAATTTTTTTTTTTTTAATTTTACCATGCAGTTTCTATAAATGAAGAGCTAGACTGGAAAAATTTTAGTCCTGTAAGATTTTGAGCTTACTCTTAGATAACTGAGATAGCCAGAAATCTTAACTCTTACCTATTTTTATATATAAAAAAAAGTCTTCATATAGAATATTCCATTTTATAGTTTGGTATTGTCCCAATTAGGCACATAGGAAAAACATCTTAAGAGAAACTTGATTTCTAAGTGTATGACAATAAAGAAGGATGGAATTCAATCTAAAACAAATTGCAGAATTATAATTGTTCTTTTACTACATTCTTCCATTTTCAAATGCCTGGGAAACTTACAAGGTTAAATAAAGAGAAATTATTTTGTAACAGCCAACACTTTTAATTAGGTTTCTCTAAGGCTTGCAGAGTTAAAGAACTTAGCAAACAAGTGTAAAACTGATTCTTTTTCAGTAGGTGGGAATAGAAAGATGTATTAGGTCTCAATGGTGAGAAGAAATTGAACTTCTTTGAAATAAAAACTAAGCAGATACTATTGTTTTGGTTGTTTTCTATCACTGAATGTCAAAAGAAAAGCCTTCCATCAGCAATTCTAAACTTTTAAATGGATTTTGAATCAGCTGTCCAACAAATACAGAAAGCAATACCTTCTGTAACCTTTCATAATTCCAGAGCTGGGAATTAATAGTCATTATTCCTTTTCATTCATGAATTAAAAGTCAACATATTAAATGTGAAGTATCAATATTTCCAAAGATACCTTTTAACAATGCCTGTATTATACTGAACACTTAATAGGTCATTTAAAGAAAAGGATACATGGCATCACAAATTCATTCCATCAAACATATTATTTCAACTTATATTGAATTGATGTTGACTTGGAGAAAGTTGTATGTGGAAACCAGGTATGCAATACCATGTTTACTCTTTTTTCTTCTCTGGTCAATGTTGTTCTTATCTTCTATTTGGAAAAAAGATCAAGAAGAGACAGAGCAGGAAGGTGAAAACCTTAAATGTGGTTATATTACCATTCTCATCTTTGGCTCCATGAAAATATCAAGACTAGACTCCTTTGCCATTACATAATTGGCACAAGCCAGTCTTTAAAAATCTATTTATAAAATTAGATTATTCTACTACTTAAGGCAATCACTCTTCTCTTTTGCCTCACACACTTTTTCAACTCTCTAGGGATTTTGTCCCATTACAGAATATTTTTTCTCTGGTATACTTAGTATAAAACAAAAATCACCCATATTTAAGTAGCCTTTGCTTGGTCTACTTACAGTCCCATTCAATTTATTTTCTTTTCCTTATAGCCATGCTTCTAAAAATAGGAAAAAAGATTTTATTCTACCAATATTTTCTTAGCTTCCCACTCACTTAACCACTGCAATCAATCAATCATCAATCAACAGAAATCCACTAGAATTCCTTATCTGATAGTCAGCATAGGCTAACATTATGTTGCAGTAACAAATAATCACAAATACTCATTAGATTAAATTAACAATAGTTTAATTCTCACACAAAGCTGGTAGGGTCCCAGGTTGATGGAAGCTTCACCCATTTGTAAAAGTAACTTCTCAACACAAACTTTTACAATGAAAATATAAGAGCATGGAGAATCTTACTGTATTTTTTTAAGTGTATCAATCTAAATGTGAGACTCGTATTTACCTTTTGTGGACAAAGCAAGTGGTGCCTTATTAAGAGGAAAGTGATACATTGAAGGGAAAAAAACTTCAAACAAAAAGTAAAAAGTGATGATTTTGAAAATTCAACCACATGACAAAATACACTAATATTAAGAAATTCACTGTCAAAAAAGCATGTTCTAGAAAAAAGTCAAGGATGTGGCTATACTACCTTTTGCAAGTACTTCAGAAAGATCAAAAGTACAGAGTATATAGTTATTTAAAAGGCTTGTTGGGAAGTTTAGTTTGAGGCTTTCCTGTTTCCTCAGTCTAAGCAGGGATCTTAGGAAACTTGGGTCATTATCCCTCAGTCACCTCAGTAAAAGCCAAAATAGAGATAATATGACCTAAGAAAGATTTTTTGTTTAATGGCATGGATCCCCATCACATACCAGGAGATGCACAAAGTTACTGAGAATTATAAAGCAACAGAAACACTGCCGGCTTGGATTGAAAGGAACAGAGACAGTACAAAATGAAAAGTCTTTGGACTCCAGAAATTCTATTTGAAGGAAATAGGATGATAAAACTATTCTGCTACAAAACCCCTGTATCTTTCATGAAAAAGGAAGGATGACTCAGAAGATGGAGCAGAGTACTCTGAGGGTGGAACCAAGAACCATAGAGGATTATTCCTAGGCCTCACAACCTAATGGGGTTTTCAAGACTGGATTTCAAAATGTTTGGGAACAGTGACTGCATTTTTCCTTCAATTTTCTCCCTTTTTGAACCAGAATGTCTATAACTGTTTTCATATGCTTGCTCTGTCACTGCATTTTGGAAACACATAATCTGTTTCTTTAGTTTCACAGGTCAGGTCCAAAGATAGAATGGAATTATGATCAGAATGGATTATATCCAGAGCTTCACTCATACCTGCTTTAGAGGATTAGATAAATAAAGCTTGGGAATTTAAAACTGGTAATACTTAGTTAAGATTTCGGACTTTGAGTTGATGCTGTAATAGAGTAAGACTTTTGGGGCCTCTGGGTTGGGGTGAATATATTTTTCATGTGCTGTAAATATGAATATTTGGGGGCCAGGGGGTGGACTGCAATAAGCAGGATAATGATTCCACGAAATGGCTATACACCCTAACCCCTGGAGTCAGTGAATACGTTACCTTACAGGGCAAGAGGGACTTTGCAGATATAATTATGATTTTAATTTTAAATAGAGAGATTATCCTGGATTATCAGGTAAACTCGATATACCCACTTGGCCTCTAAGAAATGGAAGAACAGAAGTCAGAAAATATGTGAATATAGAGCAAGTAGCAGGAAAAAAAGTGGGAGAGGAACTAGAACCACTTCTCATGTTGAAGATGGAGGAAAGAAATCATGAGCCAAGGAATGTGAGTGGTCTTGAAAGCTGAGCACAGGCCTCACACTGACAGCCAGGAAGGAAATAGGACCTCAGTCCTGCAACCACATAGCATTGACTTCTGCAAACAACTTGAACTGCAAGGAAACAGATTCTCCCCTAGAGACTCCAGACAGGAATGCAGCCCAGCCAACACCTAGATTTTAGACTTTGGAAAATTATGTAAGATTTGTAGAAATGTGAGGTAATAAATTTGTACAGTTTTAAGTGGTTAAGTTTGTGGTAATTTTTAAATGGCAGTAATAGAAAACTAATGCAAATATACACACACACACTCATTTCTGTGTATATGCTTATACCTTCACATGTTCTTGTATATAGTAAATGTTTTCAGAACATTTTTAGTAAATGTTTCATCAGTAGCATATGATGAATAGCATTTTTACTATATCTGTTGTGAAAATATCTGTAGACTCTGAGGGTAGTAACTTGTGGAAGTGTCAGACAACTTTATTAGAAACATTGGAAGAAGTAGCCTCCTCAGATGCAGAGCGTTGATCACATTTAGGGTTATAGATAAGCTATCATTAATTCTCCAACACTTGGCCTCATCTCATTTCTTTCCTGTCTACCTCATACAAAGTGTTACTCTAGCATTTGAACTTCTCACTTTCAATTAACTAATAATTTCACATTTTTGTATTTTAGAAAGGAATTTGAGTAAGAGGAAAATTAAAATGATGGTAGGGTGCAGAATAGTTTCTGAGTTCATCGTAAATATCACAAGAAACTGTATCAGTATAGAAACTGGTGACAATTTTTTAAATAACTCTTTATTTTAAACCATGTTAAATAATTGTCTTTTGTCTTTATAATTTATTTGAAGATTTTTGAAGTCCATTTGCACCAATTTACTTTACTAAACATGAAACTATGTGGTATTATTTTACTCAGAAATAAAGGTGCAAGATTATAAACTGTCAATCTTACTGTACACTCTTTAATGTGACTCTTTTAGTGGTATTTTCTTTTTATTATAACAGAGAATTGAAAGACAAAAGGCCAGTGGCAATCCATCACTAGTGTGAGAAAAATCCAGTAATAATAAAACTGTAGTAAAGTAAGTAAGAAAGCCTGAGAGCCTGGCTGTATAGTAATAAAGATAAAATAAATGGGCTTGAGAAAGATAAGAGTTATCTACTTTAGTAAGCAAGAAATGGTCACAATTGACAAGAGAAGATAGCAGTCTACATGGAGAATTAGCCTCAAGTTTAATAATGAGTAGAGGATTGAAAAAGTTTACACAACTGGAATAGAAATTACAAAGCCTATCTTCATTCTGTGTCAAAAGAATAGTAATTGGCCTGGGATGCTTTGCCTAAGAATATATATTTTCAAATCAAAAGTGACAACTGAACAGCAGACATGCAGATACAATCTAATCAATGCTTTATTTAAAAACATTAATTTTGTTACAACACATTCATCTTTTCTTAAATAATCATTTGTAGACACTTTTGCTATATATGTGATTCTTTCTTTCATATTTCTTTGAACAACTGGTTTTGAAATAAACAAGTTTAAAAAAAATGTTTTTATCCAGATTTGGCCAAACTTACAATCTGATATACAACTATTAAATTTGCCAGTTTTAGCCACTCTGCCCTAAAAATAATTGGAAAATATTAACATATTAAAAAAAAAAGATTATCATGTATCCTTTATGTCAAAGAGATAAATTTTTATGTTTTACCGAAGTTTTTCAAGGGATATTTTATAAAAAATAAAACTTTTCTTCCTGATAACAAACATATTTCACCTGTTGATGAAATAAACCTCTCCAGATGAAAAGAGGAAAAATAACATAAAAAAAGTGAAAGTGAAACCGGTTTTCTGTCCTCATGATTAATATATTTCATTGTTGATGAGAGAATTATTTCCTGTAATAAAAGCTGTACTGTTTTAGGTTTTATGGATAATCGAAATGTACTTTGGATAATCTATTGTTCTGTACATATTAGGCCGCACAACAGAAAAATGATAGATCTGTCTGCCAACACACTACAGACAAGTTGGTTATATTCTGAGGAAATTGTCATCCAAGGGTGCTACCAATCTTTTAGAAGATTTTATTATACTGTATTTAATGGTAAAAGGTAATTTTGACTGGGGAAACAGAATCTTCCCAGGTATTCATAGTGGACTGGCAAGAACTACTTTATTATTAAATATGAAAACTAATAGATATCATTTGATCAATTCTTGAGTACTGGAAATTATTAATTTTTATATACCAAATCAATGTTCTTCAAAATTATGGTTGTTGTTGTTATATTATTCCAAGCATGAAGTCAAGTGAGTGATCCATTTACATAACCACATCTCCATTCATTGCTCTTCTAAGCTCTCATTCTGGCTCTTACATACCTGCTAAACCTGTCCATCTGGTCACAATGTTTGCCAGTTCATAGTTTGGTGATATGGTATATATCATTTGAAAAGGATTCTCTATATATTCCTTCAATGCAGATCTATAACCTCCTTCAAGAATTTGGTAAAAAATTCACTTCCTCTTTGTGACCTTATTTCCATAACTCTCCTTAATCATTCTCTATTCTGTAGCGGTAGATATTAATTAATATTTATCTCTGATGCCACTTGATACATTATTTTGGAAATATTCCCTGTCGTTTCCACTAGTCATATTCCTTATTTTAGGTCTATTTTCAACTAACAATAAGCTCAAAATCATAATTACATTTCACTAATTATGATGACCTGTTTCCAAGTCCTCCATTTCTTTCTATTGATGTTAGATGGATGCTTTCAAAATATTGTTGGAACTGGGCATATCAATATGTTACACTATCTTCCAAGATCCTATGCAACACTTTAAAAATTTTACTCAGTCTATTAAATAATATTCTACTTAGTTAGATAACACTATCAGAAGGTATGTTCAACCTTTCATGTTTGTCAGTCACTGCTAGAATGAAATGCCCATAGTATTGGATACAGAAATGGAGGTCATATTCCCAAAAGCTAACGAAAACAAAAATTTATTTTGTTTAATGCTACTCTAATATAGTTTTATAGGGTTCTCTGGGAGACAAATACTTTCATTTCTAGTTTATGATGACTTAAACTCAATTTTCTGAATGTTACAACTAGAATTAAACTTTTATATATATATATATATAAAATAGAAAAAAATAAACAATATTTTGGAGGGCATCCAACAAGTGAAAACGTTCATGAAATGAGATGTCTATTTCTATCTTTTTTATGAAATCCTGCACCCTAGTATATGTTATAAAGGTGACCATTTTTTATGTATTTATTTTAATCTTAGTATTGGGCCATTACAATTTTTAACTAGCTCAGTAATTAAGACTTTCTATTACCAAGATTTTCAATTTGGAATTCTAATATGGTAGTGTGAATTGTAAAGCATTATTAACATGTATCAAGCTCAAAATAAATGTATGTAATTTATAGCTCAAAATAAATGTGTTATATTATTCACAGATGTTGCAAAAATTAAATTTGTAATATACCAAAACTCTGCTTTTTCATGTTTACTACAATGCTTTCTAAACCTCAGCCAGGCCAACCCACTTATCAACTGTTCCACATGTTTTGTAGAACATGTTGACATACTGTTTTTTAACTGTTGCTTTTATTTAATATATGTAAAAGATAGTCTTATATCTAAGTGTGTGGAAAAAGAAAAAATACCAATTCAGCTGTCTTTCAGAAAATGTTGAAGTTTAACCAATTTGTCATTTGCTGGGCTATTTCCACTGTAGATTAGAAAATTGCAGTAAACACAAAATATTCTGAGAAACTTACATTTACAGAGTTTATCAAAAAATGAGTGTCAACTGACAAGAGTGACAACACAGAATGATTTATACTTTCCATTTCAACTTGAATGAAATTGAGCAGAGACTTCTTGGAAGAAAAATTTGGTTTCATTATAGTTGTACATACTAATAATCATTGAGAATTTAGCTATCACATATATTACAGGGCACTTATTCAGTGTAAGTGGCAGTAAGGTAGCTATGTAACTCCAGGAACCAGATTGTCCAAAAGTGAATCCATGAAATATAATAAACAAAATCTGGCTTGTGATTTTAGACAGTAAACACACGCAATATATCAGGAACTAAAACATTTCACAAAAGAATTCAAAATTGAGAATTATTATGGAATTACATAAAAATTAGAAAAAGCTTTTGGGACCATTGATAGAACAACGGCAAATTTTTATTTTAAGAGTTAGTACTGATATGTTGCTATTGTTCAGTACCATTTAGACTTATGCATATACCAAAATACATGACAGAATCATATATTTAAGTGAAGAAAAGGGAAAAGGTTTAATTACTAAAATCAGAGAGGCCTGGGTTCAAATCTCAACTCTGGTATATAAATTTGGGAACTTGGGCAAGTGTTTTCTCTTTTATTAGTCTCAATTTTCTATTCTTAAATTAAGAGTTATAGCAACTACCTCACATTTATGAACATGAAAATTAATACACTGTATATGGAGTCTATTATATAGTGTACACAATCAGAAATTTTAAAATACTGTCTCTTTCCTTATTTAACAATTAATCTCCTGAGCACTCTCTCACCTCTAGGCAATTTCTCATTTCTTTTTCCATGATCCAGTTCACATCAAGCAGTTGGTAAGTTTCACAGTATGTTTCCTTGTCCCTTGGTCTCTGCACAAGCTCTTGCCTTTGTGAGAGACTGGAGAGGGAGCAGTTTGGGGTGCAGGTGCTGGAACTTTGTCTCTGAATTCAAATTCTGGCTGTACAATTATTGACAAATAATTAATCCCTGTGGATCATAGTTTATCATATGCTTGCCACATTAGTTGAGTGTGGATTAAACAAGATAACTGTATATAAATTATATGTATACTTGATAAGTGGGCAATAAAGGTGACTTTCAGTATTTTTAATAAATGCTGGTATTTTATTTGCATGACACTTGAGATCCTAATGTGCTCTTTAACATACACGTATGTTTATAAAGTTGGGTATTATAAAGTGAATTTTAACTTTAACGGTTCCACTTCTGCTTCTACTCATTCGGTGCCCATTTTTTACCATGGCTCTTTTTCTCTCTTCACTATGTTTAATTTTTTTCCTCTCTACTTGGTCCTTGTTCCTTGCTTTTTTAAAAATTTATTTTAATTGAGTAACATTGATTTATAACATATGTTTCATTTTATTTGTACTTTTGTATACCTTACAAAGTGCCATCACCATACAGTCTATCCCTTTACCCATTTCACCTTCCCCCTTGCCTCTTCCCCTCTGGTAACCATTAATCTGTTCTCTGTATCTAAGTGTGTGTCTGGTTTGTTCATTTTTTAAAATAGTTTTTTAATATTCCACATATGAGGGAATTCATATGGTATCTGTCTTTCTCTGTCTATATCACTTAGCCTAATGCCATCAAGGTTCACCCATGTTGTTGCAAATGGGAAGGTTTCATGTTTTTCATGGCTGAGTAGCATTCCATTATATAATTATATACATATACCACATCTTCTTTATTCATTCATCGGTTTATGGGCACTTAGGCTGTTTCCACATCTTGGCTATTGTAAATAATGCTATAATGAACATGGGGGTGTGAATATCTTTTCAGATTAGTGTTTTCATATTCTTTGGATAAATACCCAGAAGTGGAATAGTTGGATCATATGGTGGTTCTACTCTTAATTTTTTTGAGGAATCTTTATACTGTCTTCCACAGTGACTGCACCAATTTACATTCCCAGCAACAGTGTATAAGTGTTCCTTTCCTCCACATCCTCACCAACATTTGTTCTTGCCTTTTTGATAATACCACTCTAACAGGTAGGAGGTGATATTGTGGTTTTGATTTGTATTTCCCTAATAACTAGTGACATTGAACATCTTTGCATGTGCCTATTGGCCATCTGTATTTCTTCTTTGGAAAAAATGCTTATTCAGCTCCTATTCCCATTTTTTAATCAGGTTGATTTTTTGTTGTTTTTGAGTTGTGTGAGTTCTATATATATTTTGGATATTAATCCCTTATTGGATAAGATATCAAGTATCTTCTCCCATTCAGTAGGTTGTCTTTTCATTTTATTGATGTTTCCTTTGCTGGGTAGAAGAATTTAGTTTGATGTAATCCTATTTGTTTATTTTTGCTTTTGTTTCCTTTGCCTGAGGAGACATATCTATAAAGATATTGCTAAGACTGGGGTGAAAGAGCATACTGCCAATGTTTTCTTCTAGCAATTTTATGATTTCAGGTCTTACAATCAAATCTTTAATCCAGTTTGAGTTCATCTTTGTGTATGGTGTGAGACAGTGGTCTAGTTTCTTGTTTTGCATGTGACTGTCCAGTTTTCCCAGCACTATTTATTGAAGAGACTATCTTATCTCCATTGTATGTTCTTTTCTCCTTTGTCATAAATTAATTGTCATATGTGTGTAGGTTTATTCTGGGCTCTCAGTTCTTTTCCATTGATCTATGTATCTGTTTTTCTGCTAGTTACAAGCTGTTTTGATTATTATGGTTTTGTAGGTATAGTTTAAAATCAGGGAGTGTCATACCTCCAGCTTTGTTCTTTTTTCTCAGGATTGCTTTGGCCATTGGAGGTCTTTAGTGGTTCCATATAAATTTTAGAATTTTTTGATTTCTGTGAAAAATGTTCTTGAGGGCATGATAGGATTGCATTGAATCTGTAGATTTCTTTAGGTAATAATGACATTTTAACTGTTAATTCTTTCAACTCATGAGCACAGAATATCCTTTTATTTGTGTCTTCTTCAATTTCCTTCAACAGTATCTTATGGTTTTCAGTGTACAGGTCTCCCACCTTCTTGGTTAAATTTATTCCTAGGTATCTTATTCTTGCAATGGTTAATGGGATTGTTTTCTTAATTTCTTTTTTCTGATATTTATTGCTAGCATATATAAACACAACAAATTTTTATATATTGATTTTATAGCCTGAAACTTTACTGTATTAATTTATTATTTCTAAAAGTTTTTAGGTGGAGACTCTAGGGTTTTCCATGTTTAGTATTATGTCATCTGCAAATAGTGACACTTGTACTTCTTCCCTTCCAATTTGGATGTCTTTTATTTCTTTCTCTTGTCTGATTGCTGTGGCTAGGACTTCCAATACTATGTTAAACCAAGGTGGTTAAAGTGGGCATCTCTGTCTTGCTCCTGATTTTAGAGGGATATCTTTCTATTGTTCACCATTGACTATGATGTTAGCTGTAAGCTTGTCATACAGCTTTTATTATGTTGAGGCATATCCCTTCTATACATGATTTATTGAGTGCCTTTATCATAAATGTGTGTTGAGTCTTATCAAATGCTTTTTCTGCATCTACTGAAATGATCATATGGTTTTTATCCTTTATTTTAATAATATGGTATATCATGTGGATTGATTTGTGGATATTGAACCATCTTTGCAGCCCTGGGAATTAATCCCACTTGATCATGGTGTATCTTTTAGATGTATTGTTGAATTCAGTTTGCTAATATTTTGTTGAGGATTTTTACATCTATGTTCATCAGGTATTGGCCTATAGTTTTCTTTTTTGTGTGTTGTCTTTGCATCATTTTGATATCCAGGTGATGTGGGCTTCATAAAATGAGTTTGGAAGTATTCCCTTCTCTTCAATTTTTTGGGAGAGTTTGAGAAGGGTAAGTATTGAATCATCTTTGAATGTGTGGTAGAATTTACCTGTGAAGCCATCTAGTACTGGACTTTTGTTCTGGAAGAGCTTTTTGATTACTGACTCAATCTCTGTACTAATGAACAGTCAATTTAGATTTTCTAATTCTTCCTGATTCAGTCTTTGATGGTTGTATGATTCTAAGAATTGTCCATTTATTCTACATTGTCCAATTTGTTGGTGTATAGCTCTTCATAATATTCTCTTACAATCTTTTGTATTTCTGTGGTATCTGTTGTTATTTTTCCTCTTTTGTTTCTGATTTTATTTTTCAGGTCCTTCTCTTAATCTAGTTAATAGTTTGCCAATCTTGTTTACCTTTTCAAAGAACCAGCTCTGAGTTTCACTGATCTTTTCTACTGTCCTTTTAGTCTCTATGTTATTTATTTCTGCTCTGATCTCTATTATTTTCTTCCTTCTACTAATTTTGAACTATTTTTTGTTATTCTTTTTCTCGTTCCTTTAGGTGTAACTTTAGATTGTTTGAGATTTTTCTTGTTTACTTAGGTAAGCCTATATCGCTATAAACTTCTGCTCTTGTTACTGCTTTTGTTATATCCCATAGATTTTGGTGTATCATATTTTTATTTTCATTTTTCTTCAGGTAATTAGTGATTTCTCCTTTGATTTCTTCATTGACTTAATAGTTGTTCAGTTGCATATTGTTCAGTGTCCACATATTTGGGAGTTTTCTCACTCTCATCTTGTAGTTGATTTCTAGTTTCATTCCATTGTGATCAGAGAAAATGCTTGATATGATTTCAATTTTTGTAAATTTACTGAGACTTGTTTTGTGTCCCAACGTACGGTCTCTGAGAATGTTCCATGTGTACTTGAGAAGAAAGTGTGTTCCAATGCATTTGAATGGAGTGTTCAGTACAAATCTATTAAATCCGTCTGGTCTAATGTTTCATTTAAGACTTGTTTTTCTTGTTGACTCTGGATAATATATCCATTGATGTAAGTGGGGTGTTAAAGTCTCCTGCTATTATTGTTTTGCTTTCAATTTCTCCCTTTAGATCTGTTGTTAATTGTTTTATATATTTTGTTGCTCCTATGTTAGGCATATAAATTAGTCATGGTTATGTCTTCTTGATGAATTAACTGTCCTGTTTATTATTGTATACTGTTCATTTTTGTCTCTTTTTACCTGTGTAAGCTTGAAGTGTATTTTGTTTGATATGAGTATGGCTACACCCACTTTCTTCTGATTGCTATTTGCTGTAGTGTCATCAACCATCCTTTCACTTTTAGCCTACGGTTGTCTTTTGAGCTAAGGTATGTCACCTGGAGGCAGTATATAGTTGGGTTTTGTTTTTTAATCCATCCAACTACTCTGGGTCTTTTGATTGGTGAATTTAATCCATTAACATTTAGGGTGATTATTGATAGATGAGGACTTAGTAGTGCCATTTTATCTTATGTTTTCTATATCTCCATTGGTTTTTTCCTTGTGTTTCTGTCTGCCATTTTGGTTTGGTGGTTTTTCTATGATATTTTTCTCAGTATCCTCTTTTTTATGTTTCCTGTCTCTGCTTTATGTTTTGTGGTTACCCTGGAGTTTGTATAAAATATTTCATAGATAAAGTAGTCCTTTTTCTGCTGATAGAATCTTATCCTCATTTACCTATACAAGTTCTGCCCCTTTCCTCTTCCCCTTTTATGTTTTTTTTGTCTTACATTATCCCTCTTTATGCTGTGAATTTCTTACCAAACTGAGATAGCTATAGTAATTTTTCTGCTTTCTTTTTCCTACCTTTAACCTTTATAAAAGTGTTTAAAAAATCTATTCTGATAGAGTTCCAATTTTCTGGTTTTGTCTGTTTTTGACCTTGCTCAAAGTTTTGTGTATTTTAGCCATTTTGTTTCTGGTAGAAGGGTTCCTTTCAAATCTCTTGTAAATCAGGCCTAATGTTGATGAACTCTCTCAGCTTTTGTTTGTCTGGGAAAATCTTTATTTCTCCTTTGTATCTGAATAACAATTTTCCTAGATAGAGTATTCTTGGGTGACAGTGTACAGTTTTTATCTTTCAGTTTTTTGAGAATATCATTCCAGTCCTTCCTGGCCTGTATGGTTTCTGCTGAGAAATATGCTTATAGACTAATGGGGGTTTCTTTGTAGGTTATCATCCTTTTTTTCTCTGGTTGCCTTTAAAATTCTTTGTCATTGCCTTTTGACAATTTTAATATCATGTATCTTAGAGAAGGACTTTTATAATTAAGGTAATTAGGTATTCTCTTAGCTTCATGGAATTTTATATCTAGTTACTTGCCTGAGTTTTGGAAGTTCTCAGTTATTATTTCTTTAAATAATTTCCCTGCTCCCTTTCCCTCTTTCCTTCTTCTAGGATACCCATTTTACTAACATTACCCTTCCTAAAAGAGTCAGATAACTCTCATATAATTTCCTCACTTTTTTTACATCTTATTTCTTTTTCCTCTTCTAATTTTATCATTTCTAGATTTCTGTCTTTGAGCTCATTAATTCCCTCTTCCATATGGTCTACTCTATTTCCCATGCTTTCTAACATGCTCATGTTATTTATTGTTTTCTTCAGCTCAAAAATTTTTGTTTGGTTCTTTATTAGAGTTTCAATATCTTTGGTAAAGTATTCCTTATGTTTATTAATTTTATTCCTGAGCTCATTAAACTGCCTTTTCTGAGGTTTTTTTTTTTTTTTTAATCTCAATGAGTTGCTTTATGGCAGCTGTTTTGAATTCTCTATCAGTTAGATTGCAATATCCCATGACTTTAAGTTTGGTTTCTGGAGAACTGTCATTATCATTTTATAGTATACTATGGTTATTGATGTGTTTGTGTATTTGTTCCTCTGCATGTGTATCTGATATTAAACGTCAGGTTAGGAGTTAGATTCCTTTTTTTGGTTTTCTTGTTGGTGGTGTTTTCACACAAGTTTTTGGTTTCTCTTACCTGAGTAGCCTCTGTTTATATTTGAAAGTTATATATCACCACCTTCTGGAATACAAAAAAAAGTTTCTAATAGTCACCCTAATGAATTATAAGAATCAAAGAAAACATAAAAGCTTAGTTAAGGAGGTATCTGCTACTTCAAATGTGAAAGCACAAGTACACACCTCAAAATATGAAAAATCAAGGAAATATGATATTGCAGGATAATTCTCCAACAATCAAAAACAAAGGCATAGAATATTGCAATCTGAATGATAAAGAATTGAAAATCACTGTTATGAAGAAATTCACCAATGTATAAGCAACCTCAGAAAGACAATTCAATAAAATCCAGAATAAAATGAGTGGACAGAAGGAGGTTTTTTTAATCAAAGAGATAGAAATTATTAAAAAAAAAACAAACAAGTTCTGGAGTTGAAAAATTTAATGAAGGAGATAAAGAATGCAGTAGAGAGCACCTGTAGCAGGGTAAACCAGATAGAAGAATGAATAAATTACTTCAAGAATAGGAATATAGGAAAACAGTTAGAAGAAAGGAAATAAGTTTTTTTAAAAAGTAAATAAAACCCTTGAGTGCTATTCAGAAAAGCAAATATTAGAATAAAGGGAATTCCAAAGGAGAAGAGGGAGAAGGGAGTAGATAGTTTATTTAAAGAAATAGTAGCTGAGAACTTTCCAAATCTGGGAAAGAACTTGCACATAAAAGTCCACGAGGCCCTAGGATCTCAATGCAAAAATACCTTCTCTATGACACATTATAAAAGAGCTGTCAAGAATCAACAATAAAGAAAGAAACTTAAAGGCAGTCCAGGGGAAAAAAGAAAATAACCAACAAGGGTACCCCATTAACCTACCAGCAGATTTCTCTGCAGAAACTTTACTGGTCAGGAGAGGTAGAATGACATATTCAAAGTATTAAAAGATAAAAATGCCAGCCAAGAATAATTTATCAGGTAAAGTTATCATTCAGATAGAAAGGAGAAATAAAGCCTTTTCCTGCCAAACAAAAGCTGAGGAAGTTCACCATCACTAGACCTGCCTTGCAAGAAATACTTAAAGGAGTTCAACTGAAATAAAAAGATGCTAATTAGTGACATGCAAACATATGAAAGTACACAACACACTGGCAATGGTAAAGAATAGATATTCAGAATTAGAAAACTGTAACTCTGTATTACAATGGTATGTTAACCACTTAACTATAGTATGAAGGTTAACAAAAAAAGAGTATTTAGAATGATTTAGCTACTATAATATGTTAAAGGATACACAGCATAAAAACATGTAAATTGTGGTCAAAATTATAAAAGGGGAGTAGTAAGGGTGGAGCCTCATAGGAAAACAAAGATAAGTTGTTATCACCACAAAACAGACTGTTTTATCTGTGAGATGCTTTATGTAAGCCCCATGGTAACCACAGAGTAAACATCTAGCCAACTTAAAAAGGTAAACATAAACAGAGGAAAAAAGCAACACAGAAGCACAAAACAACCAGAAAGGAAGTAATAAGATAGCAGTAGTAAGTCTTTACCTATCAATAAATACTCTTAATGTAAATAGATTAAATTCACTAGTCAAAAGGCACAGAGTGCTGGATGAATCAAAACAACAACAACACCACCCAACTATATGCTGCCTCCAAGAGATTCATTTCAGCTCTAAAGACACACATAAGGTCAAAGTAAAAAGATGGAAGAAGATATACCATGTAAGTGGAGACGAAAAAAAAGAATGAGGGTAGCCATCCTTATATCAGACAAATAGACTTGAAGCCAAAAATGGCAACAAGAGACAAAGAAGGTCATTATATATTGATGAAGGTGTCAGTACATCAAAAAGATATAACGACTGTAAATATATACATAACCAATATCAGAGCATGTAAATATATTAAGCAAATACCAACAAATCTGAAGGGAGTAATGGAAAATGATACAATATTAGTAGAGGGCTTTAATACCCCACTTTCAGCAACAGATAGATCATCCAGACAGATAATCAACCAGAAAACAGAATTAAACCATACTGTAAACCAAATGGAATTTATGGACATATATATGGAACATTTCATTCAACAGTAGCAGAATACATATTCTGCTCAAACATACATGAAACATTCTCAAGGAGAGATTATATAGTAAGTCACAAAAAAAATCTTAGCAAATTTAAGAAGATGGAAATCATACCAACTATCTTTTCTGACAATAATGGTATGAAACTAAAAGTCAGCAACATGAGTGATGTCAAAAATGTACAAATGCATGGAAACTAAACAATACTTCTAAACAACCAATGGGTCAAATAAGAAGTCAAAAGAGAAATAAAAAATATGCCAAAACAAATGAAAATGAAAACGTACCAAATACAATAGGATGATGCCACAGCAGTTTTTAAAGGAAAGCCTATAGTGATAAATGCATATATTAAGAAATTAGAAAGACCTCAAATAAACAACCTAACTTTATACCTCAGGAACTAGAAAAAGAAAAAATTAAGCCCAAAGTTAGCAGAAAAAAAAGGAAATAATAAAAATTAGAGTGGAAATGAATGAAATAGAGACCAGAAAAACAATAGAAATTATAAGCAAAACTAAGAGCTCGATTTTCAAAGATAAGTAAAACTGAAAAATTTTTAATTAGACTAAGAAAAAAGTCAGAAAAAATTAGAATAGAAATCATCACAACTGATATTACAGAAGTATATTGAATCATGAGAGAATACTATGAGTAATTATATGCTAGCAAATTTGATAACCTAGAAAAAATGGATAAAATCCTTAAAACACAACCTACCAAGACTGAATCAGGAAGAAATAGAAAGTTTGAACAGACAAATAATGAGTCAGAAAATTTACTCAGTGACCAAAAACCACCCCAAGACCAGAAAATCCCAGGACCAGATGGCTTCACTGGAAAATTCCAACAAACACTTAAAGAGAAATTAATGACAATTCTTCTCAAACTCTTCCCAAAATTTAAAGAGAGGGAGTAATTACAAATTCATTCTATGAAACTAGCGTTACCTTAAAGCCAGATAAAATATTAAAGCCATGTAAGGAAACTGCAAGAAATGACAACTATGGACTAACATATCCCTGAGGAATACAAATGCAAAAATTCTCTACAAAGTATTATCAAACTGAATTAAGAACACACTAAAATGATTATGCACCATGACCAAGTGTGATTTATGCCTGAGATACAATGATGATTCAACATACACAAATTAATATACATAAGACATCACATTAATAGAATGAAAGATTAAAATGACATGATTATCACAATAAATGCAAAAAAGCATTTAACAAAACATCTTCTTATGGTAAAACAGCAAAAACCCTCAACAGATTGGGTGTAGAAAGAATGAAACTCAACATAATAAAGGCCACATACAACAAACCCACAGCTAACATTATATCTAATGAAGAATAACTGAAAGTTTTTCCTCTAAGGCCAGGAACAAAACAAGGATGCCCACTCTCACCACTTCTATTCAATATAGTACTGGAAGTCCTTGCTAGAGCAATTAGGTAAGACAAAGATATAAAATTCACCCAAATCAGAAGGGAAGAAGTAAAATTTTCTTCATTTGCAGATGATATGATTTTGTCTAAAGCAAGTTCCAAAGATTCAACCAAAAAACTGTTGCAAACAATCAACAAATTCACCAAAGTTGCAGAATATAAAATCAACATAGAGAAATCAATTGCATTTCTATACACTTATAATGAAACATCTGAAAAAGAAGTTAACAATCCTACTCACAATGGCACTAAAAACAATAACATATCTAGGAATAAATTTAACTAAGGAAATGCAGGATTTGTACAACAAAAACTCTATGACTTTGTTGGAAAAAATTCAGGAAGACAAACAAATGGAAAGACATCCTATGTTCATGGATAAGAAGAATTAATATTGTTAAAAAGTTCCACTACTCTAAGCCATCTATAGAGCCAACATAATTCCTATCAAAATTTCAATCTCATTTTTCACAGAAATAGAAAGAAACATTAATTAAAATAGTATGGTACTAGCATAAAAAAATAGACCAATGGAACAGAATAGAGAGCACAAAATTAACCCCTGACATATATGGTCAACTAGTATTTGACAAGCAAGCCAAGAAAACCCAATGAGGAAAGGATAGATTCTTCAGCAAGTGGTAATGGGAACACTAGATAAACACTTGCAGAAAAATAAAATTAGACACTTATCTTACACCACTCACAAAAATTAACTCAAAATTGGATAAAAGGCTTAAAGTTTAAGACCTGATACCATAAAAGTCCTAGGAGAAAACATAGGGAAGAAGCTCCTTGACACTAATCTTGGCAATGATTTTTTGGATACAACACAAAAAGCACAAGCAACAAAAGCACAAATCAACAAATGAGTCTACATCAAACTGAAAATCTTCTGCACAGCAAAAGAAGGGGGGGGTGAATCTATGACAACCCCTATATAAGACCCCTTAGTCACTTGCACATTTATATAATTTTGGTTAATATAATTTATTATATGGTTTCCATATAATTTATTATCCAAATAAGGTCCTCTTTTGAGATTAAAGAGGGGTGCTATTGATTATATCAGGAAATAGGCATAAATTGACATTGTCCAGAGAAAACTAGAACTTATGTCACACTGTATAATGAATGGATAGGTCATCATTGAAAACACAGGAAATGGTGACATTTCCTATCACTTATATTCATAAGATTTTCTAATTCATATCTATCTTTTTTCCCTTAAGTTTTAATACCATTATCTCCAATCTAAGAATACCTATTGAATACATAGGCCAGAGTTATGCCTTGGATAAAATGTGTGTGAAATAAAGCAACATTTCCATCTAAAGATTTTCTCCATCTCTGAGGAGATAAGATTCTTATTGTAATATAATATTTTAGAAACTACCATTACCAAAAATTCAAGAACACTTAAAGCAGCTGTTTTGATATGTCGTCAGTTCTGCAGAGAACCTAGGACCTCTGTGGGAAACAGAAAATTTTTAAACTATCCATAAGAAGGGATCAGATATATACTGACAAGGCTGACCAGCTAGTGATGATAAGCACAAATGATAGCCCCTGATCAAAATCATCACGAGTGAGAAAATTACTGGAAAAGCAGGCTGGGCTGAGGAAAAAAGCCAAGAGACCAAAGACAACAGAGATTCCAGTACAATTAATGACCTCCTGACCTACTACAAGCATATTCTCCCCTTGCTCAGTTATTTAGTATTCTGTTCCTCAAGTGCCTGTATTCCTGGGAAGGAGAGTGGCTATGGGATATAGCTGGAGATGTGTCACTAGGGAAATGGAAACAGAAACATACAGAGTCAAGTTTCCATGAACTCAAAGTTAATAGGGGCTTTGAATCAGTTTGCTCCTCCTGTAATCCTACAATATATCTATTCAAGATATGATGGCATTATTACAGTTTTTCCAAATTCTCTCTTTCCTATTTCAGTCATCAATTTTGTTCATAATAACTACAACTGTATTTTGTTTTCTTGTATTCAATTCCATTTCAATTCTCAAATATAAGCTCCTGACCCCAAAATTCTTACTAAAACAAAGCCATAATTTATACAATGCCACTGTTTACAAAAATCCAGAGTTTATAGAATAAAAATGGAAACCATTCCATCAAGGCATAAGCCCAGAAACTAGCACAACTTCATTTACTCCATATTATACTGGTTAAAACAGCCATAAAGCCCTCCCAAATTCAAAGACTGGGGAAGCCAACCCCATCTCTTGATGGGAGGAATGTCAAGGTTTATGGTCTGTTGAGGGTATATCATTATATCCAAATGTACAAGTTACGGAGGCAAATAACTGTTTAAAGCCAAGATCTACTACTACTTAGATGTGAGATTTTAGAAGTCATTAGACATCTCATTCTTAGTTTCTATAATAATGGCATAAGGTCAGGGTGAAGATTAAATAAGATAATGAACACAAAATGATTAGCCAATGACTTTCCAGAGAAGGTACTCATTAAAAGTTATTGCAACCTATACTTTAGCACAATCCCTCATGCATTTTGCACTGTGGCCCAGTGGTTCATAACTGGAGACAAATTTTTCCCTAGGAGGTACCTGGCATGTCTGCAAACATTCATGGATGACAAGGCTGGAGGATGAGTGCTACTGGTAGAGATCTTGGAAGCTGCTAAACATCCTACAATGCATGGAACAGCATACAAAGAATTGTCTGACCCAAAAATGACAATTGAAACACTTATGCAGCAAAAATGAAAAGTGTAATAGCCCCAATGTCCTCTAAACTCTCCTATTTTCTTTTCTTGATTCAAAATATTCCTTCTGTGCAACAATTCCTTCTCTTATTTAATGGCACTAGAAATGCCATTTTTAGTGGGACCTTTATTGGGCTGTCTGAGTCAAATGCCTTTTCCTCAAAAAAACCCTCCACCTTCTCCTTGAACCAGAAGAAATCTTTCTATCCTCAGTATTCTCAAAGTACTTGATATACTGATGGCAATTCTCCTTCAATATTACGTTTGCATTTATTTACTACCTGTGTAGTTATTTTTCTTGTTATTAATTTGGAAAGTCATTTAAGCCAAACAACATGTCTTAATTGTCTTTGAACATGCTCTTCTCATCTTTCATTGCTTTTTATAAAGTATTGAATGACCTAGACATTCAAAAGCTACAATTTAATTAATTTATGCTGGAGAATTAAACTGCATTTAAAGTATATTATGAGAAGAAGATGGAGTTTGGGGAAATTATTTGAAAATCTGAAGTATACAGAATTTTATATTAGATAATTCACTTTCATTATAAAATTGTAGCTTACTATAATTTCAGTTTTGAGATGTTCTAGCTTTCTCTATTCATCTTGGAACAAAGCTGAAATTGATGAGAATTTGATAATTGAAATAGCTTTCTAGTTACTCAGAAAAATAAAGAATGCTTTTTCTGGTTAAATTTCTAGAATGTCTCACATAGAATAATTTAATTTCCAAACAGCTTACTAGAAGATACACAAATATCCGGATCAAATGGGAAATACTAGCTTGGTGATCATTGAATTTATTTTTACTATTATGGAACTGGAATACTTTCTAACAATAGCACTTATTTATGAGCACTGAATCAATTCCTGGGAGCCTAAAATGATTTAGGAAATGATGTTCAGCATGTTTCCAAATATGTTTAAATATAGTTGTAAGCAGAAACCTAAGTTAGATTTTAAAATAACCTGGGAGGAGGAGATCAAGATGGCAGAGCAGGAGGACGCTGGGCTCACCTTCCCCCATGAACACATCAAAAATACATCTACGGGCTTCCCTGGTGGCGCAGTGGTTGAGAGTCCGCCTGCCGATGCAGGGGCACGCGGGTTTGTGCCCGGTCGGGGAGGATCCCACATGCCGTGGAGCGGCTGAGCCTGTGAGACATGACCGCTGAGCCTGCGCGTCCGGAGCCTGTGCTCCGCGGCAGGAGAGGCCACAACGGTGAGAGGCCCGTGTACAGCTAAAAAAAAAAAAAAAAAATACATCTACATGTGGAGCAATTCTCACTGAAAACAAACTGGAGACTGGCATAAAGACCCTTACACAACAAAGTTATAAAGAATGATCTACATGGAGTCAGGTAGGAAGGGAAGACAAGCAATCAATTCAGGACCTGTACCTCTAGGAGAGAACACAGAAAAGAAGGGGAATTGCATGGGTTCAAAGATCCTCCCTGGGAGGGAGTAGTCTGAACCACATGTTGGACACCCCAGCCCTGATATCCAACACCAGGAAGATGAATCCCCTTAGCTGGCTTGAAAACCAGTGGGACTAACAGGAGGAGTGTATGAAACCTAGACTGCTTATTAAGAACCTGCTTGCTTATACCCAGGAACAAGGTAGACGGAGTAGATTGAGACTGCTCAAGACTCTGGCCAGTTTCCTGCAACTTCCAGTTTTGGCATGGCTTCCCACTGGGGTGAAGGCTGCACTGCAGAGGTGAGTTTGCAGTCAAGGGGGATGGAGCAGGCTTGGACCTGGCGCTGCGTCTGAACAGGGTGGGGGCTGTGGCTGCTGGCACTTGCCGAGGCGGTGGATCTGGAGCTGTCTCACACTCTCACTGGTATGCTGGGACTATCCCAGCCTGTGCACAAGCTGACACCAAATGCCCACTCCAGCCCCTCTTGCTCTGGTGAAGCTCCCCACTAGGGTGAAGGCTGTCATTGCTGAGGACAGTGCGTAGTTGTGGGAGCTAAATCTAGCTTGGACCCAGCACTGCACCTGAACTGGGCAAAAGTGGCCATTACTGGAGCTCCCAGAGGCAGTGGGCAGGGAGTGGTCTGGAATTCTGACTGGTGTGCTGGGATTACATCAGTGTGTGCCCCAGCAGGCATCAGGTGCTGGCTCAGACCCCTTATGCTCTAGCACTGATCCCCTCTGGAGTGAAGGTGCTGAGGCTGGGAGGAAATAGAGTGTACACTTAGAGGGAACAGAACCAGCTCGGACTTAACCCTCACCTCTTCAGCTCCAGCACCTTGGGTCCTGCTCTTACCCCCAACAGAACACTGTCAGCCAACGATCATAGGAGAAGACTTGGCTCACACCTTGTTCTAGCTCTAGCCCCTCTATCTCCAGCCCCATGTCCCACGAAGGTAACAGCTGTCAGCAAACCCTGGGGGGAGATGTGACCTATGCTCATTTCAGATCTAGCGCTCCCACCAAAGCCAGTGGGCACAATTACACTGCAGAGGGAAACTCCCACACAAGAATATATTTTCAAAACCAGGACAGGTAACTGTTTCACTGAATTTCATAGAGACAGGGTAAGGTAGGCAACATAAGATAGGGGAATTTGTTTCAATTAATAGAATAAGAAAAAAACTTTAAAAAAAACTAATAAAATAGAGATAAATAAATGACCAGGTAAAGGGTTCAGAGCATTAGCATAATAGTGCTAATTGAACTAGGAAAAAGAATAAATGAATACAGTGAGAATTTTAACAGAGAACCAGAAAATACAAACCACCAATCAGAGCTGATGAATATAACAACTAAAGTGAAAAACACACCAGAAGGAATTAACAGCAGACTAGGTGATACAGAAGAATGCCTAAGTGTTCTGGAAGATAGAATAGAAATTGGCCAAACAAAACAGCAAAAAGAAAAACAAATTTTAAAAAATGAGAATATTTTAAAGGACCTGTGGGGACAACATCAAGAATACTAACATTCACATAATAGGGGTCCCAGAGGGAAAAGGGTAGAAAACACAAGCAGAACACTCTGACATCAATCACAATAATATTATTTGTATCTGTCTCCTAAGGCAAGAGAAAACAGAAGCAAAAATAAACAAATGGGACCTAATTACACTTAAAAGCTTTTGCATAGCAAAGAACACCTTCCACAAAATGGAAAGACAACCTATAGAGTGAGAGAAAATATTTGCAAGTGATATGACTGTTAAGGAGTTAATATCTAAAATATATAAACAGCTCATACAACTCAACAACAAAAAACCAAAAGCCCAATAAAAAATGAGCAAAAGACCTGAATAAACATTTTGCCAAAGAGGACATACAGATGACTAACAGGCACAAGAAAAGATGCTCAACATAGCTAATCATCAGAGAAATGCAAATCAAAACCACAATGAGCTATCACCTCACATCTGTCAGAATGGTAATCATTAAGAAGACCACAAACAAGAAACACTGAAGTGCATGTGGTGAAAAGGGAACCTTCCTACACTGTTGGTGGGAATGTAAATTGGTGCAGCTACTATGGAAAACGGTATGGAAGTTCCTGACAAAACTAAAAATAGAACTACCATATGATCCATCAATTCCACTCCTGTGTATATACCCAAAGAAAACAAAAATACTAATTTGAAAAGATACACGCACTCCAATGTTCATAGCAGCATTATTTACAATAGCCAAGATGTGGAGGCAACCTTAGTGCCCATCAACAGATGACTAGATAAAGAAGATGTGGCACATATATATATATATATATATACACACACACACATACAAACACACACGCACAAGCACACATACACACACACACACAAAATGGAATATTACTAAGCCATAAAGGAATGAAACTTTGCCATTTATACAACATGGATAGACTTGGAGGGCATTATGCTTAGTGAAATAGGTCAGACAGAGGGAAGACAAATACTGTATGTTAACACATATATGAAATCTAAAAATAAAATGAATGAATATAACAAAACAGAAACAGGTTCACAGATATAGAGAACAAACTACTAGTTACAAGTGGGGAGAAGGAAGTGTGAGGGGCACAATAGGGGTAGGGGATTAAGAGGTACAAACTACTATATATAAAATAAATAAACTACAAGTATATATTGTACAGCACAGGGAGTACAGTTAATATGTTATAAAGATGTAAATGGAGTTTAATATAAACTATAAAAATATTTGGTCATTATGTTGTAGACCTCAGACTAATTAATGTTGTAAATCAACTATAAGTTAATAAAAAATAAAAATTATCTGAAAAGAAAAATATTAATCCTAGAAAAGTATAACTCTACTAGATACATTTTTGCAGAACTTACTGCCTTAGATTGATACAAAAATGATTTCTTTATTCACTGGCACAGAGTGTACATATGGAAACCATGATAAGGTAATTTCTGAGTGCCCATACTATTCATACCTAACAAATATGGGTATGAAAAAGTAGCTGTAAATTTAGTCATTACTCCTGAAATCAGCTCAATCAGAAATATGTGTCTAAATACCCCCTCCTATTTGCAATGTTTTCTTATGAAGAGTGTAGTTATTTTCTCACACATTTCTAACTAATCTATAACTTATTTCTATAGAATTCTCACTGCATATACTTTTTTTTTTTTTTTTTTTTTGCGGTACGCGGGCCTCTCACTGTTGTGGCCTCTCGCTCTATGGAGCACAGGCTCCGGACGCACAGGCTCAGCGGCCATTGCTCACGGGTCCAGCCGCTCCGCGGCATGTGGGATCTTCCCGGACCGGGGCACGAACCCGTGTCCCCTGCATCGGCAGGCGGGCTCTCAACCACTGCACCACCAGGGAAGCCCCACTGCATATACTTTTCATTTTCATTTTGAAACTATCTTTCACACCCCATGCTATCTGAAATCAGGCTGCTTTATTGTGATTTCTTTAGAAATTATAAAAACTCTTTCTTCCATCCTTCAATCTATTCCTATAGATTATAAATTTTTAAAGTATGATATCCATTTTTGTGATGCATATCCATTATACTACTTATCTGTCATCCTATATTTAACTATACGGAAAATGGTTAACTCAAGGATAAATCAATAAAACTTATTTATTAAAATGAGTGCAAAATATTACATAAGGTATTATCTGTTCTTATATACTTAATGATATTGACTATATTATGACTATAGACCATAGACATAATTGATGGCAAATCATCATATAAAAAAAGTCTATGCTTAAGGAAAGATCTGAGGAAAAAAATCATGTCATGATATATGAAACCTGGAAATGGATTATTTCCATGGCACACAAAAGGTTACATAAATATTTTATCCTCTTCCCACATTTTCATGGTATTACATTTATTGGCTATTAAATTTTTATAAAAATCCATGTTTCCTGGACTAACAAATACCACCTTGCATGTCCTGTGAATGTGTGTCCTAGAATACACACTTCCATAAAATCTATACAAAAGCAAGGTAGAAAGTCCAAAACCAATCTATTGTGAATATGTGCCTACTAAAATGTTTGTTTAAATTACATCAATAAATGAAAATAAAATAATTGAGTTTTTTTCAGAATATTGACAGAGCAGATGAATGTTTTTGACAGGAAGTATAAAAGCATCAGTCAAAATATTATTAAACATCGAAAACAATGCTCAATGATTTTTGTAACTTCTATGTAATGAAGAGGATATCAGTGATCCAACTTTGAGCCACAATATGGAGCTGCTAGATTTCAAACCTTCCTGCAAGTCTGGAGCATGATGGGCAGAAACACTAGGGCTTCTTTAGAAGACAAATACTTTCTGAAGTAAAGGAACACTACAAAAGTTTCTGGTTCAATTTGAGCTGAAAAATCTAAGTACAACAAACATAGTATGTTGGAATTTCTGGTAAAAAGTATTTAAACACACAAATACTTTACTTCCATATATGTATGCTCAACTATAGGGTATACTTACATATGTTTAAATATAGAACATATATTTTGCCATGTACATATGTATGTATACATATACGCATATATACATATACATATATATGTGTGTGTTCAGAAAGTAGCTATGGCTCAGAGCAGTGATATAACTATATTAGAACAATTTCTGTAACATATAAAGCAGATAGGAACATTCCATTAAAACTCAACAGATACAGACTATTTGAAATCCCGTGTAGAAGAGTTAATTACCCTGGGCTTAAAACCCCTTCCGTATGACCACCTTCCCCAACACAAACATACTCATAAACACACAGAGAAGCAGATTCATCATTAAGGTAACAATAACAAAAAATGTACTCTCCCAGAAAGAACATCCAGCTAGGCTGCAAGAAAATAAAATTGATAGTATGAAATATATCCTCATTAAATTTGGAGGTAATAATGTATTTTTTTTAAATGGTATATATTATTGTGTTTTGACATTAAAAAAAAAAAAACAGCACCTTTCTGGCTTGGGAAGTCTGCCCTTCCAGGGGCAAAGGGCCTCTGGAGTATGCCTTTGATGTGCAGCCTAACCAATCCAGAGCCATACTTCCTCAATCTGTCCCATGTACCCCAAGAGCCAATATTCTTCCGCCTTAATCATTCCAGGGCCAGGGACCAGGCAACTAGGCACCCCCCCACCCCCCCATAGCTTAGAGCCTGCCAAAATCATTCAAACTAGCCAATCATAAACTGTTACCCCACCCTTTTTGGCCTTTCCCTTGGAAACCCCAGTGAAGGCTCTGGCCTAATGCTTTCACCTCCCTCTGTATTCTGCCTCCTGACCACCCTGATGCTTTTCATGTGGCCTTGCATGGCATGCAATGCCTGCTGTCTTGAGGACCTGTGAGTATTTAAATTTCTTTTCCCGAGCTTCTCTGTCTCATCTCGTGGCTGCACCTGAATGACCATCTCATAGAAGAATACAAATAACGATAAAGAGAAAATTTCAAAGGTGAGCTCAAGAAAGAGAAAGAGATGTTGTCTATCTTTCTATCCATTGAGAGAAGAGAGAAAGAGAAAAGTTTGGCACAGGAGCTGCCAAGGTACTGTCAGATGAATCTGAATAATACCAATTGAGTTATCACTTGGCTGAGAATAGCACAGATATGCCAAACTCCGTAAACTTCTGTCATACTAGTAAGTAATACATTCAGCTTGAAGGTAGGTATGTTGAAGAGATTCTGATCTATACAAACAGAATTGGAATATTTTATTAGCAGTAAAAAGAGTAGTAAGTATATAATAAAGAAGATTTTGATAAGTTTGCTGGTCTAGAAAGAAAAATAGGGCAAAATGTTTTCAAACTACTAAGGGGGAAATGCTGTATTTGAAAGTTTATAAAGGTGCCTATTTCAAATTAATGGGAAGAGTAGGCTGGTAAATAAATGCCTTGGGGACAATTGGGTGTCTAATTGAAAAAAAGAATCTCTACTTTATATAACTCAGATAAATCAACCTAAGTTACTAATATCACCCCAAACACACAGATACAAATCTACGAAAATGCTGGAACACGGTAGAGGACTTTTCTTATGATTAGGGATTCCGACCCCAGAAACATACATAATATATGTAGATAATTTATGTATTATTGGACTTTTTAGAATTTGTATTTGCATCAAAATTTGTTTTGGTTTAATACTGTTATAAGTGGTTTTAAACTACTACTATAATAATAGTTTATATACTTTTTTTAATATATTTTAAATATTATCATAATAAAACTAATTCAATTAAACCCACAGCTTATTTTTAAGATCCCCTTCTAAAGAGTCTGTACTGACCATAACAATTATATAGAATGTTGAAATTGTCTAAAGGAAAGTCTAGAAATTTATGTCTGGACAGTCAAACCAATAAAAAACTGTGGATGTAAACTGGACATAATGGAGCACTCTAAAATGATCATTTGTCTTATATAATACATTGCATTCTGATTAAGAGTGTGCCTCCTTAAATTAAGACAAATTCTCACATATATGTGTATAGGCTGGAAATCTGTGCTTGAAAAAACAAAAATCCAACCTCAACCAGCTTAAGCAGAGGTGAAGTATGTGAAGCTCTTACCTAGGAAATGCACAATGGGGTCTGACTACAGGCACCGCTGAATCCAAGAGCTCAGCCATAACACATGGACCTCTCTTTTTCTCCCTTCAACTCAGCTCTGCTTTTCTCTGAGTTAAATTCATTCTTAGGTAAACTCTCCAAGAAGCTGCAAAATCAGTTCCCTCAATTATAGGTTAACTTGTCCTTAGAGTTTGTAGTCTCATAAATGAAGTGTAATTTCTTCCAAGAATTCGTATTAATCCTAGGGGAAACAAAAAAACAAACTCTACTACAGCTTGAGTTTTGTGCCATCTCTGGAGAAGAAAGATGGAGCCAACTGATTTAAAAAACAATAAAAAAACAACAAAAAACCCCACCCAAACATGGAGTGAGTGAATGGCACACGCCAAAAGGATAGGCAGGCCAAAAGAAAGAAATATCCTCTGTGATACGTAAAAGGGGAAAATAAACAATACATTATTAATCTCTGGGAAAGCAAGTGATTTAACTATAACAGAAGATGAGGAATTAGGAATAAGGGGAAAAATAATATTGCAAATTATTATTAAATATTCCTATTTTAAGTTGTTTTACAATATATATATACTAATATTACTGTTATAACTCACATGAAATAAGAACTGTAAGTGTAAATACAAATCTAAAAACAAAAATATTGAGCTTCTCTGGTGTAAGACAGCAAAGATGCTTCCCTCCCTGGGCTTTTTCTTTGAACATTTACTTTAGATAACCTGTAACTGTAATGCTTTCTCTGCCCCTTTGAGGTGTATATAAATATTTTAAAAGGCTAAATAGATCCCCAGCTAGCTTTATAAGCCAGAAATCTTTTTCTCAAGGACCTGGGAAACATCTTTTTGAGAAGTAATCAAAAAGGATTGTACCCATATCTCCCATTGCCCCTAGGACGGTAGGAGCCTAACTTTAGCCTGTGCTGTGCTGTAGGTTGAAAACCTACCTACTGTTTTAAGAGATGAGAAACTTCTTTTTCTTTTAGAGAAAGGTAATTAGCAAATACATGAGACTATCCCAATTAGCAGATGAATTTAGAATGACAGTGTATCACAAGTGTTTCCATGAAGTTCCCTACTTAAGGACTAGTTATCATTTACTTTGAGAGCATGTGTGGAATGGGTTGCATATGCTCCACTGTGCAAACTAATGAGACTTCTATCTTGCAATCTCTTTAGCCAATTGCCTATGATATATTAATACATTGTATTTTGATGTCATGCTTATTTAAAAATAGAACTTTTCTTTCTCTTCTATATTTGTGGAGAGGTTGGCAAGAGGCTGTTTTTAATTATATTTCCCCAACAGAATATTATTTTTAAAGTGAGCTAAAAAGGATATTGAAAGTCTTAGTGCAAAACAGCACTATCCAACAGAATTGTAACACTAGCCGCATATGTAATTTTAAACTTTATAGTAGCCAAAAAAATAAGAAAAAAAGAAATGAAAATCTTGTCTATATTTTACACTTACAGCATTTCTCAAATCAAATGTTAAATTTTCTTTGGAAATAATTGTATTTAGATTTTTTAAATGTACAAGTGAAAAATAAATTCATATAATCAAGTTATTCCATACTTAAGAGTTTTCTAATAACTCAAAGATCAGTTGTAAAATTTCAAAATAAAAATCAGAGCTTCAGTCAGAGTAGCCTCATTTCAAGCGCTCAATATCCACTTGGGGCTGGCTGGTGGCTACCACATTGGACATAACAGGTTCTAAACTTTAGTCAATGGTACCAACAACAGGAGATGGTATAGATAGCAGAGCCCACAACATAGGCAATCAGCAAGAGTACAAGACAATATAGACAAGAGTGGCAGTTCTGGAACCCTCTTTGGCTATTAATAGCATAACTGACACTTGGAATTGTTGATAAAAAGAGACATAAGCCAGTGAACCGCAGAGAGGAACACAGAGATGCTATGTAGAAAAAACTAAAATGAGATTTTGGAGCACATATGACATGTTCTCTCAGGATTCATGACACTAATTTGGGAAAAATTAGGAGGATCTCTGAGGAGAATACTGAAGATGACTTGGAAACAGTGCTTCTATAAAGCATTCTTATTATGTCATTTTGTATTCAAAGTGGTGTAGTGTAAATGACACAACTGTTAAAGGAACTCTTTTTTTTATCATCTTTATTGGAGTGTAATTGCTTTACAGTGTTGTGTTAGTTTCTGCTGTAAAACAAAGTGAGTCAGCTATATGTGTACGTATATCCCCATATCCTCTCCCTCTTGTGTCTTGCTCCCACCCTCCCTATCCAACCCCTTTAGGTGGACACAAAGCATGAAGCTGATCTCGCTGTGCTATGGCTGCTTCTCACTAGCTATTTCACATTTGGTAGTGTATATATGTCAATGTTACTCTCTCACTTCCTCCCAGCTTACCTTTCCCTCTCCCTGTATCCTTAACTCCACTCTCTATGCGTGTGTCTTCATTCCTGTCCTGCCCCTAGGTTCCTCAGAACCTTTTTTTTTTTTTTTTTTTTTTAGATTCCATATATATGTGTTAGCATACGGTATTTGTTTTCCTCTTTCTAACTTACTTCACTCTGTATGGCAGACTCTAGGTCCATCCACCTCACTACAAATAACTCAATTTCATTTCTTTTTATGGCGGAGTAATATTCCACTGTATATATGTGCCACCTATTCTTTATCAATTCATCTGTTGATGGACACTTAGGTTGCTTCCATGTCCTGGCTATTGTAAATAGAGCTGCAATAAACATTGTGGTACATGACTCTTTTTGAATTATGGTTTTCTCAGGGTATATGCCCAGTAGTGGGATTGCTGGGTCATATGGTAGTTCTATTTGTAGTTTTTTAAGGAACCTCCATACTGTTCTCTATAATGGCTGTATCAATTTACATTCCCACCAATAGTGCGAGAGGGTTCCCTTTTCTACACACACCCTCTCCAGCATTTATTGTTTGTAGATTTTTAGATGAAGACCATTCTGACTGGTGTAAGGTGATACCACATTGTAATTTTGATTTGCATTTCTCTAATGATTAGTGATGTTGAACAACCTTTCATGTGTTTGTTGGCAATCTGTATATCTTCTTTGGAGACATGTCTGTTTAGACCTTCTGCCCATTTTTGGATTGGGTTGTTTGTTTTTTTGATATTGAGCTGCATAAGCTGCTTGTATAATTTGGAGATTAATCCTTTGTCAGTTGGTTCATTTGAAAATATTTTCTCCCATTCTGAGGGTGGTCTTTTGTCTTGTGTATGGTTTCCTTTGCTGTGCAAAAGTTTTGTTTCATTAGGTCCCATTTGTTTATTTTTGTTTTTATTTCCATTTCTCTAGGAGGTGGCTCAAAAAGGATCTTGCTCTGATTTAAGTCATAGAGTGTTCTACCTATGTTTTCCTTTAAGAGTTTTACAGTGTCTGGCCTTACATTTAGGTCTTTAATCCATTTTGAGTTTATTTTTGTGTATGGTGTTAGGAAGTGTTCTAATTTCATTCTTTACATGTAGCTGTCCAGTTTTCCTAGTACCACTTATTGAAGAGGCTGTCTTTTATCAGTTGTATATTCTTGCTTTCTTTATCAAAGATAAAGTAACCATATGTGCACGGGTTTACCTCTGGGTTTCTATCCTGTTCCATTGATCTATATTTCTGTTTCTGTGCCAGTACCATAATATCTTGATTACTGTAACTTTATAGTATAATCTGAAGACAGGGAGCCTGATTCCTG
This sequence comes from Neophocaena asiaeorientalis asiaeorientalis, assembly GCF_003031525.2. Classification (NCBI taxonomy): domain Eukaryota; kingdom Metazoa; phylum Chordata; class Mammalia; order Artiodactyla; family Phocoenidae; genus Neophocaena; species Neophocaena asiaeorientalis. Next base: position 1,944,770 of record NW_020175017.1, read on the forward strand.
CAGCTCAGCTTTTGTTTCTCAAGTTTGCTTTGGCTATTTGGTGTCTTTGGTGCTTCCATATACATTTTGAAATTTTTTGTTCTAGTTCTGTGAAAAATGCCATTGGTAGTTTCATAGGGATTGCACTGAATCTCTAGATTGCTTTCAGTAGTATAGTCATTTTCACAATGCTGATTCTTCCAATCCAAGAACATAGTATATCTCTCCATCTCTTTGTATCATCTTTAATTTCTTTTATCAGTGTCTTATACTTTTCTGCGTACAGGTCTTTTGCCTCCTTAGGTAGGTTTATTCCTACGTATTTTATTCTTTTTGTTGTGGTGGTAAATGGGAGTGTTTTCTTAATTTCTGTTTAAGATTTTTTATCATTAGTACATAGGAATGAAAGAGATTTCTGTGCAGCAATTTTTTATCCTGCTACTTTACCAAATTCATTGATTAGCTCTAGTAGCTTTCTGGTAGCATCTTTAGGATTCTTTGTGTATAGTATCATGTCATCTGCAAACAGTGACAGTTTTACTTCTTCTTTTCCAATTTGGATTATTTCCATTACTTTTTCTTCTCTGATTGCTGTAGCTAAAATTCCCAAAACTATGTTGAATAATAGTGCTTAGAGTGGGCAACGTTTCCTTGTTCCTGATCTTAGAGGAAATGGTTCCAATTTTTTACCATTGAGAATGATGGTGGCTGTGGGTTTGTCATATATGGCCTTTATTATGTTGAGGTAAGTTCCTTCTATGCCTACTTTCTGGAGGGTCTTTATCATAATTGGGTGTTGAATTTTGTTGAAAGCTTTCTCTGCATCTATTGAGATGATCATATGGTTTTTATCCTTCAGTTTGTTAATACGGTGTATCACATTGATTGATTTGCGTATATTGAAGAATCCTTGCATTCCTCAGATAAACCCCACTTGATCATAGTGTATGATCCTTTCAATGTGCTGTTGGATTCTGTTTGCTAGTATTCTGTTGAAGATTTTTGCATCTATGTTCATCAGTGATAGTGGCCTGTAGTTTTCTTTCTTTGTGACATCTGTGTCTGGTTTTGGTATCAGGGTGATGGTGGCCTTGGAGAATGAGTTTGGGAGTGTTCCTCCCTCTGCTATATTTTGGAAGAGTTTGAGAAGCATAGGTGCTAGCTCTTCTCTAAATGTTTGATAGAATTCGCCTCTGAAGCCCTCTGGTCCTAGGCTTTTGCTTATTGGAAGGTTTATAATCACAGTTTCAATTTCAGTGCTTGTGACTGATCTGTTTATATTTTCTATTTTGTCCTGGTTCCACTGGGAAGGTTATGCTTTTCTAAGAATTTGTCCATTTCTTCCAGGTTGTCCATTTTATTGGCATAGAGCTGCTTGTAGGAATCTCTCACGAGCCTTCGTATTTCTGCAGTGTCACTTGTTACTTCTCCTGTTTCATTTCTAATTCTGTTGATTTGAGTCTTCTCTGTTTTTTTGTTGATGAGTCTGGCTAATGGTTTATCAAGTTTGTTTATCTTCTCAAAGAACCACCTTTTAGTTATATTGATCTTGGATATTTTTTCCTTCATTTCTTTTTCATTTATTTCTGATCTGATCTTTATGATTTCTTTCCTTCTACTAACTTTGGGTTTTTTTTCTTCTTCTTTCTCTAATTGCTTTAGGTGTAAGGTTAGGTTGTTGTTTTGAGATGTGTCTTGTTTCCTGAGGTAGGATTGTATTGCTAGAAACTTCCCTCTAAGAACTGCTTTTGCTGCATCACAGAGGTTTTGGGTCATTGTATTTTCATTGTCATTTGTTTCTAGGTATTTTTTGAATTCCTCTTTGATTTCTTCAGTGATCTCATGTTTATTTAGTAGTATATTGTTTAGCCTCCATGTATTTGTGTTTTTTACAGTTTTTTTCCTGTATTTGATATCTAGTGTCATAGCGTTGTTGTCAGAAAAGATACTTGATACGATTCCAATTTTTAAAAATTAACCAAGGCTTGATTTGTTATCCAAGGTATGATCTATCCTGGAGAACGTTCCATAAGCACTTGAGAAGAAAGTGTATTCTGTTGTTTTTGGATGGAATGTCCTATAAATATCAATTAAGTCCATTCTGTTTAATGTATCATTTAAAGTTTGTGTTTCCCTAATTATTTTCATTTTGGATGATCTGTCCGTTGGTGAAAGTGTGGTGTTAAAAGACCCTACTATTATGGTGTTACTGTTGATTTCCCCTTTTATGGCTGGTAATATTTGCCTTATGTATTGAGGTGCTTCTATGTTGAGTGCATGAATATTTATAATTTTTATATCTTCCTCTTGGATTGATCCCTTGATCATTATATAGTATCCTTCTTTGTCTCTTGTAATAGTCTTTATTTTAAAGTCTATTTTGTCTGTTATGAGAATTGCTACTCCAGCTTTCTTTTGTTTTCCATTTGCATGAAATATCTTTTTTCCATCCTCTCACTTTCAGTCTGTATGTGTTCCTAGGTCTGAAGTGTGTGTCTTGTGGACAACATATATATGGGTCTTATTTTTGTATCCATTCATCAGTCTATATCTTTTGGTTGGAGCACTGAATCCATTTACGTTTAAGATAATTATCGATATGTATGTTCCTATTACCATTTTCTTAATTGTTTTTTGTTTGTTACCGTAGGTCTTTCCGTCTCTTGTGTTTCCTGCCTAGAGAAGTTCCTTTAGCATTTGTTGTGAATCTGGTTTGGTGGTGCTGAATTCTCTTAGCTTTTGCTTGTCTGTAAAGTTTTTAATTTCTCCATCAAATCTGAATGAGATCCATGCTGTAGAGTAATTTTGGTTGTAGGTTTTTCCCTTTCAGCACTTTAAATATTTCCTGCCACACCCTTCTAGCTTGTAGAGATTCTACTGAAAGATCAGCTGTTAACCTTATAGGGATTCCCTTGTATGTTATTTGTTGCTTTTCCCTTGCAGCTTTTAATATATTTTCTTTGTATTTAATTTTTGATAGTGTGAGTAATACGTGTCTTGGTGTGTTTCTCCTTGGATTTATCCTGTATGGGACTCTCTGTGCTTCCTGGACTTGGTTGACTATTTCCTTTCAAGTTTGCAACTATAATCTCCTAAGATATTTTCTCAGACCGTTTCTTTTTCTCTTCTTCTTCTGGGACCCCTATAATTTGAATGTTGGTGCATTTAATGTTGTCCAAGATGTCTCTTGGACAGTCCTCAATTCTTTTCATTCTTTTATCTTTATTCTGCGCTGTGGTAGTTATTTCCATTATTTTATCTTCCAGGTCACTTATTCATTCTTCTGCCTCAGTTATTCTGCTATTGATTCCTTCTAGAGAATTTTAAATTTCATTTATTGTGTTGTTTATCATTGTTTGTTTGCTCTTTAGTTCTTCTAGTTCCTTGTTAAACGTTTCTTGTATTTTCTTCATTCTATTTCCAAGATTTTGGATCATCTTTATTATCATTACTCTGATTTTTTTTTTCAGGTAGACTGCCTATTTCCTCTTCATTTGTTTGGTCTGGTGGGTTTTTTACCTTGCTCCTTTATCTGCTGCATACTTCTCTGTCTCCTCAGTTTGTTTAACTTACTGTGTTTGTGGTCCTCTTTTTGCAGGCTGCAGGTTAGTAGTTATCATTGTTTTTGGTGTCTGTCCTGAGTGGGTGATGTTGTTTCAGTGGGTTGTATAGGCTTCCTGGTGGTGGGGACTGGTGCCTGTATTCTTGTGGGTGGGGCTGGATCTTGTCTTTCTGGTTGGCAGGGCTGCATCCAGCTGTGTGTTTTGGAGTGTCTGACATTATGATTTCAGGCAGCCTCTCTGCTAATGGGTTGGGTTGTGTTCCTGTCTTGCTAGTTGTTTGGCATGCGGCATCCAACACTGGAGTGTGCTGGCCGTTGGGTGGATATGGGTCTTAGCATTGAGACAGAGATCTCTGGGAAATCTCTCGCCAGTTGATATCATATGGGGCCGGGAGGTCTCTGGTGGTCTAATGGTTGGGTCTTGGCTCTCCTACCTTAGAGGCTCAGGGCTGACACCAGGGCGGAACACCAAAACCCTGTCAGTCACATGGCTCAGAACAAAAGGGAGAAAAAGAAAGAAAAATAAATAAATGAAATAACTAAAATAATTATTAAAATAAATTAAAATATATATATAATGATTAAAAAAGAGAAAAAGAAGAGAGCAACCAAACCAATAAACAAATCCACCAGTGATAACAAGCACTAAACACTAAACTAAGAGAAATATAAAAATCAGAAACAAATCAGTTGCAGATAGCAAACCCCAAGGCTACAGTTGCTCCCAAAGTCCACTGCCACAATATTGGGATGATTTGTTATCTATTCAGGTATTCCACAGATGCAGGGTACGTAAGTAGATTGTGGGGATTTAATCCGCTGCTTCTGAGGTTGCATGGAGAAATTTCTCTTTCTCTTCTTTATTTGCACAGCTCCTGGAGTTCAGCTTTGGTTTTCGCCCCACCTCTACATGTAGGTTGCCCTCAGGCATCTGTTCCCCGCCGAGACAGGATGGGGTTAATGCAGTAGATGATTAGGGAGCTCTTGCTCATTCAGGCTGGGGCGAGGGAGGGATACGGTAGCTATAATTGGAATACAGGGTGACCCTGTGGTGGCAAAGGCTAGCATGACATTGCAACAGCCTGGGGCATGCTGTGTGTTTTCCCAGGGAAGTTGTCCTTAGATCATGGGACCCTGGCAGTAGCAGGCTGCACAGGCTCCTGTGGTAGTGGGTGGATGTGGATAGTGACTTGTGCTTGCACACAGGATTCTTGGTGGCTGCAGCTGTAGTGTTAGTGTTTTGTGCCCGTCTTTGGGGTCCGAGCTGATAGTTGCAGCTTGTGCCCATCTCTGGAGTTTGTTTAGGTGGTGCTCTGAATCCCTTCTCCTCGCACACCCCGAAACAATGGTCTCTTGCTTCATAGGCAAGTCTAGACATTTTCCTGGACTCCCTCCTGGCTAGCTGTGGCACACTAGCCCCTTTCACACTGTATTCACACAGCCAAACCCAGTGCTCTCCGTGGGATTTGACCTCCAAAGCCCGAGTCTCAGCTCCCAGCCCCCACCCGTCCCAGCAGGTGAGCAGACAAACCTCTCAAGCTGGTGAGTGCTGTTTGGCACTGATCCTCTGTGCAGTAATCTCTCTGCTTTGCCCTCTGTACCCCTGTTGCTGTGCTCTCCTCCATGGCTCCGAATCTTCCTCCCTGCCACCCCCCATCTCTGCCAGTGAAGGGGCTTCCTAGTGTGTGGAAATTTTTCTTTCTTTACAGTTCCTTCACCGAGGTGCAGGTCCCATCCCTATTCTTTTGTCTCTGCTTTTTCTTTTTTTTTTTTGCCCTACCCAGGTACGTGAGGAGTTTCTTGACTTTTGGGAAGTCTGAGGTCTTCTGCCAGTGTTCAGTAGGTGTTCTGTAGGAGTTGTTCCACACGTAGTTGTATTTCTGATGTATTTGTGGGGAGGAAGGTGGTCTCCATGTCTTACTCCTCCACCATCTTAAAGGTCTCCCTCAATCACATTGATTGATTTGTGCATATT
>NW_020175017.1:1950405-2060699 GCF_003031525.2 Neophocaena asiaeorientalis asiaeorientalis
TTTTTTTTTTTTTTTTGAATGAGAACTAGTACAAACTGTGTGGATGCCTAAACCAAGAAAATAATACAGGCACATTCATCTGATCTTTCAAATAAATGTTAACATTAATAATCCTGTAATGAACTTACCATCTGTTTTTCTACAAACAATTATTATTCTGATTATGCTACACTTATAAAAATAGTAGAATAGGACTTCCCTGGCAGTCCAGTGTTTAAGACTTTGCACTCCTAATGGAGGGGGCACAGGTTTGATCCCTGGTGGGGGAAGATCCTGAATACCATGTGGCACACCCCCCCCCCCAAAAAAAGAAAGAAACAAAAGTAGTCCAATAAAGAATTTGGAAGAATGATGTTGTTTAATAGTATAGCAGTTTAAAAGTATAAAGCTGTCTGAAGTATAGTGAAGGCAAAGATTAAACTATTAAACTTAATAGTGTTTATATGCCAACGACATGAATTCAGGAAAATTGGCATACATTAAGGTCAAAAACATTATGCTCCGAAGACTGATCTAACATCCCCTACTTATGAAGGAGAGAGCCTTATCTCGTGTGTCCTGCCAATGTGCAACTTGAACCCACTTAAGGTATAGCACTGATTAGATTCTTCTTTATGCTCTGTGGCCCCAGCTGATAATAGTTAAGATACCATGTCTAGAACAAAAGTATTCTGAAGTATTATGTTAAACTGTGGATAGTACTCCAAGGGATTGCAGCAGCAGGTGCCCTGCCTAAGTCTGCTCAGCATAATATATCTCTACATGCAGTCCACTGCTGACTTCAGCATCTGGGACTGTGCCTTAGGGTTCTCTCTTGGCCAACAGGTCAGATTTAACGGGGAATTGATGATATGAGGATAGACCCACAGAGTTCCACAGAGAGACTAGTCTCCGGGTGCCCACAGTGGATACTTGCCTGATGATACATTCTATGTTGGCTTCCTGCAATTCCTTCTCACTGTCCCAATCCCCTACTAGCACTTCCCAACAAACAATTTATACTCAAGTCTTTGCCTCAAAGTCCACAAACTAAGGCAGAGACACATTCACAAACCTGGAAAACTCAGACATGGACTTTATTTCTCTGGTCAATGAACTGTCTTTTAGCAAATCCTAAAGAATAAGGATCAGTAACAAAGCCTAAACTAGGCACTTAAATGCATAATTAGTTAAGCAAAACATTTGTTTGTTTAAAGAAATCAGGTATCAGTTATTGCTCCCATTAAATTATCTACATAAGCATTCATTCAATGTCCTTAGTAACTTTCTGCATTCATTGATCAAGTGATAACTGAGATCTAATATTCTACAAATGGTATTCAGATATTTAAAATAAACTGAACATCACACTTATTCCACAGGATTATAGCAGGAAATATTTTTGGGTCAATAAATTCTCTTCTGTAGAATTAAAACTACTGTGACCAGTACAAGACCAAAAGGAGGGAATTACTTAAAGTATTAAATTGTATATATTATTCTTTCTTTTCCTTTTCTCTCAAAAAAAATATGGAGGAGTCGCAACATGTCAGGCCTTTTTCCAAGTATTTGTGATATCTAAGTTTAAAAAAACAAAACACATCATTGCCTTTGGGAAACTTATATCTTAACAAAGGCAAGTGGTAACTTCCAAGTAAAGTACTATATGTATAGTATTTGGTGGATAGTGTTAAGATTTATGGGATTCATTGGAGTTTGGAAATAATAATGACCTATCTTTGCTCTGTATTTTTAAATGGTAAGTTAATTTACTGTGAATTTGAGTACAATACATTGTAAGGGGGCAATTATAAAATTAGGGAGGCAAGTTGAGAAACTACTCAGCCAATCAATACACAGTTATTGAGTACCCACTATTTTTCCAACTAATATTATAGTAGAGGAAATGACAGATATCCTCATCTTGTTGTGTTTACTGTCTAACGCTGAGTGACACAGACACAAAAATTATATGTGTAATAAAAATTATATTATAAGGTGATAAATGCTGTAGAAAAAGAAGAGGTAAGTGTGGAGGATTACATGTATGAATGACAGAATAGACTTAAACGGTCTACCAAGTTTACAATTAAAACAGACACACACATACAAAGACACACACCACAAGGCACAGAGATCATGAAATTTCAGAATACACACCAAAGATAAAGAAGAGAACATAAAAGCGCCTAGAAAGAAAAATAATTAAACTTTCTACGGTTAAGGATCAGAAGCATTAGACACTATAACTAAAATATCTAGAAGTAATTTAAAATTTTGAGTAAAAAATTATTGAATATGATCTATACTAAGCCAAACTACAAATAAAGCATTTGGATAGATGTTTTATATTAATTTCTCAAGGAAACAATATTTTCCATTCACCTGTTCTCAGGAAACTCTGAAAGATTAATTAGATTTGCTCCATCAAAATGAAAGATGAATATACAGGTTGTAGGAAACAAGGGATATAACTCCAGTGAGAGGAAAAGAAAATTCCTAGAACAGTGACAGCTGTGCCGCAGGCCCAGAGACAAACCAGTTTACAAAGGGTAGAAAAGTTCTAGGAGAAATGAGTCCACAAGTAAAAATTAAATAGATCCCTTCACATGACATATATATTATTTACATTATATATAAATTAAAAATATATACATATATATACTTTTTTCACCAACATCATACATTGCCAATATCTATCATACACTCTTCACACATTGATCAACATCAATAGAATTAAGAAATTTGAAAACATATAGAGAAAGAATATATGCATATTTTTCTAAAATTTTTAAATGAATCTTACACAAAAATTTTAGGAGTATGTATCAAAGATTTTTTAAATCAACAGAATAAAATTGGTTCAAAGTACAAACTGAGAGGCTGATTTTATATACAAACATAAAATCAGACTCTCAATTTCAAGTGTGTGTGTATACATACACATGTATGTACGAATGTGTGCATATATATACTTAGCCCATTAAAGGAGGAGTGTTTCTTAATGAACTTGTGCAAAAAACCACATTGCTACAAAAACTACATAGAACTCAAAGTACAGTAGTCCCCCCTTATCCATGGGGGATATGTTCCAAGAACCTCAGTGGACTCCTGAAACCACAGATAGTACCAAACCCAATATACACTATGTTTTTTCCTTCACATGTATACCTATGATAAAGTTAATTTATAAATTAGGTATGGTAACAGATTAACAACATAATTAGTAATAAAATAAAACAATTATACCAATCAACTAATAAGTGTTATGTGATTGTGTTCTCTCTGTCTCAAAATATCTTGTACAAATTTAAGACCTTTTTCATCTTAACTTGTACTTATCACACACAGTGGCTGTAGCTTTTACAGTTTTATGCTAGCAAAACTAGCACAAATTTATGTTTCCTTCTTCACAGTTTCACAGATAGCAGATTTGTTCTTATCATAGATTTTAGCAACCTCAGCATATAATTTTTTTTTCTTTCCTTATATAAGTCCAGAACTTTCAACTTTTCACTTAAAGGAAGCACTACACAGCTTCTCTTGGGCATATTCAAATTGACTGCTTCATTACTCTTGCACTTTGAGACGATTAAATAAAATAAGGGTCACTTGCACACAAACACTGCCATACCATGACAGCCAATCAGATAACTGAAATGGCCACTCAGTGACTAACGGGTGGGATACACTGGACAAAGGGAATATTCACATTCCAGCGGGGATGGAGTGGGACAGCAAGATATTTCATCATGCTTCTCAGAACAGTGTGCAATTTAAAATTTATGAATTGTTTATTTGTGGAATTTTCCATTGAATATTTTGAACCATACTTGACCATGGGTAACTGAAAACATGGAAAGCAAAATTGTGGATAATGAGGGGCTACTGTATTTGTTCCAAAATATTAAGGGGTCAGTGGTAACCATTTATCATTTAAAGGAAGTTCCACTGTAGTTTGAGTAAACATAGCCTACTGAGTTGAGGTGTAAATATAGGTGAAGGAGGATGAGAGCAGGCTTCCCCCATACAGAAAATACAGTATTTAAAAATATGACAAAAAAATATTCCAAAGCAAATAGCCACAACTAGCAATATCTCATCAGCTTATCATTCCCTTCAGTCCTGTGTAACTAATTCTGCTTGCAATCTGCTTGCATGAAGTTTTTCATTTCTAAACTAACAAGAATCCTGGAAATTCTGAGTCTGTATTGTGGTACAGCCTGAGAGTTGTTTAAGTTGTGCCACTTTGAACCCCAAGGCCTGTATCCAAGACTTTATTTCTTCAGTTATCAATAGTTAAGGATACCTGATGCAGTCCCTCTGAGACTGTATCACTTTGTTGAAGACTTAATTTCTAGCCTACAGCTTTTAGCAGAACATTCAGGCAAGCGCAAGAAAAAAATAAACATCAACTGTTAATGATAAGACTTAATGACTCCAATTAACTCAATATAGTGATCAACAGCATCAAATGATGAAATGTAAAATAATCTTCTGGGATTTATTTCATGAGGATTTGACCAATATTTATCTTGAGAACAAGAACATATTAAGACAGCAAGGACATCGCCACCTCTCCAGGGACCTTCAATCCTTCCTGTAACGAATTTATATTAATGATATTTTACCTGTATTAATTAGCCTAGGGAAAGCTGAGGTTCTTTTTTGATTTTACAAACTCTTTCCATAAAGATTTTGGCAGTAATCTTGAGTTTATGTGTGAATATGGAACATATCAAACAAGCTTAGCTGTTTATTTAAATACACAATTATGGAGATAACTTACTAGCAGAAATAGACTGTGGCTACTGAAAATGGGACGTGAGAGTGGGGAATAATAACCAAGGAGATAGCTGCTTTCAATTTAAGATTTGCAGTAAAACATAACTGTTTAACCTATGTTTATTGTTACTCTTTTTTAAATATAAAAAGATTGAAAATGAAGAAATAAAATGATTACAAACACTTTTTGAAAACTTTGTGAAACAGGATAGACAAATGTGAAGCTGAAGAGACATAGTGTCAAAGTTTTTTTTTTTTAATTTTAAGATGGAAGATATTACAGCATGATGTTGTTAAGATAAAAATAACAGTGTATTAGTCAGCTAGAGCTTCTACATACAGTTTTAAGAGAAAACTAGATGATAAAGTCAGGGGAGATCATTTGGAAGGGCGAAGTTCTCACTATGTGGAAGAAAAGATTCAGTGTACAAGTTGTATCGCACACAGGAGCTGGTAAATTAAATAGTATTTACTATAAATTCAGAAATACAATTGTAACTGATGCTGAAAAGTAATTTGATAAAATTGGACATCCTTTCCAGAATAAATTTTTTAAAAAGTAACAACCAATTAAAAACAGTTAAACTAGAAATAATAGGTATAAGAAATAGGAATGCTAGTTTCAATTATATCTACATATTTCTGTATCTATATCTACATTGATCTAATCATGTAACCTAGGAAGGCCCCAACCAGTAATGATATGATGTGGCATTATAAAACTGGGCACTGTTACTTCCAGACAAGTTGTTGCTTCCATGATACTCTGGGTGTCAGTGTGGATGACAGGGTGATTCTCTTTCAACATAGGGCCACCATTCAGTCACTTCTCAATGTTCAGCATCATACTGGCCAGGGGGAACTAAGTAAGTCCCCTCTATCTTATATAGAATTGACTGTTTGTGGTCCATCTGTAGGCAATAGGAGTAATTTAATTTTTAACATTTATTTTATTTTTCTCCTTGGAAGCCTAAGCCAGCTCGTTGCCTGGCACAGCTCCTTCCAGGCCATTTGCCAGTCTTTGTGCTGAGTGAGTCCTCAGCCTTGAGCATTGGTTAATCATCTGAAAGCAGTTCTGGGGACTTCATTACTGTTTTGATTCAGTAGCTGACGAATAGTAGCAATAATGGACGAATGTGGGTGAACAAGACAAATTAGTGAAATGATGGACTCCCTAGTAAATGGCACTGGGTCACATTGTTAACAACGTATATGAAAAGAATTAGATTATTCATAGCATAAGCTAAGTTTTAAAGTTTCAGATATGTTGAGGTGTTGAACATAAAGTTAAAACTAAAACAACAAGAAAATACAGGTGAATATTTATCAATGTATATCACAGGGCATACTTTCGTAAGCATAAAATCAAAGAAATTATTAATGAAAATATTGATAGATTTGATGTCACATTAAATTTTAACGTCAATTTTAATGATGAATAGTTAAAGCAAAAAACAACAAAAATAGCTAAAACGTTAATCTACTAAATATATACACATTTCTAACAAATCAGTATGAAAAAGCTGGGCAATCAATTGGTAGTTTAAAAAGAATAAAGAATGAAAAATTAGGTAGAAAAAATAATACACGTGATTATAATGTTTAGTCCATTAACAAGAATGAGATATGAAACTGCACATCCTTTTGTTCCCTTTTGACAAAAACACTGTTCTCTTCTAAGCAAAGAAAAACCTACTCTGATTTCTTAAACTTTGCCAAGCATACTTCATGGATTTCACCTTTATCGTGTACATAATTTATAAGCTCGCAGCACTTGATTTTCCCTCGTGCCATCAGATCTTACCTGGAGTACCTGATACCCTACATAGGATGGCAAAAATGTCCTGCAGTGCATAATCAATTTCCTGGGCTCCAGGGATAGATGGACACAAACATGTGAATGCTGTGGTGAAATAATTGGTAATTGCCTTGCTAATACTTTTAGAGAAACAAGTGCAATCATGCTGACAGCCTGTAGTGTTCATGGAGAATTACAGAATCAATCTTCTTGTCTGAGAGACCACTCTTGCTCGTTCCTTTGCACACTCCAGGAACTGACACTCTCAGCAGGAATGCCATTATCAGTCTGGAAGTGTTTCAGTTCTTATAATTCTTTCTTGCTACATTCATTCAAGACTAGGTGAAAGCTCTGCTCTTTTCCTCTTTGCTTTTGAAATACTAATCCCTCTCCTACCTCACCAGAGATGATATTTCTCATTCCTTTTTTCTTTTTTCCCCTGCGCTACACATAGGCCCTCGCCAGCCATCTACTTCATACATAGTAGTGTGAAAACTGGACAGCTACGTAAAAGAATGAAATTAGAACACTCCCTAACACCATACACAAAAATGAACTCCAAATGCATTAAAGACCTAAATGTAAGGCCAGACACTATAAAATTCTTAGAGGAAAACAGGCAGAACACTCTTTGACATAAATCACAGCAAAATCTTTTTTGACCCACCTCCTAGAGTAATGAAAATAAAAACAAAAATAAACAAATGGGACCTGATGAAACTTAAAAGCTTTTGCACAGCAAAGGAAACCATAAACAAGGAGGAAAGATATTTCTCTTTCTAAAAAGCTCACAATGTAACAGTTTGAGGCAAAGCTCCAGCCATTGGTCTGGCTTTGTATCATGGAGTATATAGTATTGCCTAGACCACGTAAAACCTACTGGAGACTTGGATTGTCAGGAATTTTGAGTATGATTCCTCAGACTCAAACTGAATTGTTTCAGTTTTCCAGTTCCTCAGTAATCTAGTACTAATCTTACATACATGGGTAATCTTTTTCTAAAACACTGTCTTGGCATGGGGGCTCTCATCACACACAAAAAGTCAAGATGAATTGAGACAGAGTTTCCAGCTGAATTACTAAAAGCAAAGACCATAATCATAAGAAATAACTGGAATAAAAATTTCTGCTAAACTGAATTTTTAAGCTTTAAGCACTAATACTAAGACCAAAACAAGCAGGTGTGAGATCTCAATCAGTGCAGAAGCATTGTACTTTAAGAAAAATAAAACTGTTTAAATATTTTAATTTGACACACATTTATATCTATAAACAATTTAATTTCCAGTGTTTCAACTTTTCAGCTGGGTTATTTTGTGGAACAACTTCTCTCAATTTTTTTTTTCTTCAAAATGAGTGAGAATATCTGCATATTCTGCCGTAAAAAGTTGTTATGGCCAAAAAAATGGAAACCTCCTGGTACATAATATGCACACAATGAAAAAGCACTAAAAAATTACTGAGATATTTTGTACACTTTTGTCATTATTAAAAGTATTACACAAAAAAGGTGATTTTACTTGTCTTCTTACATAGTTGTTAATCATGATTTAAACTTTTAATAATGTAAGATTAACAGTGTGGGCATAACTTTACCACATTGTAAAGTGTTCATGTTCTCATTCAACCTTTAATGACTACTTGCCTTTATAATAAAGGCTGTTTAGTTTTGCCTTTCTGACTTTTCCTCCCCTGCTCTTGCTATCCCACTCTTGGCTTTCACATTTTACTATTTTCAACCTGCTTTCTATGACATTTATTTTTCTCCTTCTATTATACTGTGAATTTTGAAAAAAAAACCCTATACTTGTTAAAATAATATACTAGAGAAGAGAAAGTTTCAAGTGGTGACTCCATCCCTTAAACAAAAATGCATTAGACAGTTTTATACACACATGTGCACACACACATTATATATATAATATGCTCTATGTCATATATTTTGGGGTCTCAAGAACATTTTTGTTCCTGCTTTTCCTACCAAACTTTTGAACAGCTAATGTCAATTACCATATAGATAGTTGATATATTTTTTTAAATTGAGGTAAACATTGCAAATGATAAGATGAGAAAAGTAACAGAATATTGAAGGGTCATATCACTAAATGCTTTTTCAAATTAACTACAAAATAGAGTCAAAACTCTTGGATTCAGAGGTCATTTTTAAACTACAGCTTTCATTGTCATTGATACAATGTATCAACCTTAAAAGGATCACCAGTTAACAATGCACTCATTTGCATATATGTATTTGTGTGTGTCATCTTACTTTAGCCTGTCATAACCAGTGTGTTACATGGCATTGCTTATTAATAGGTATCATTTAGCAGTTCCTCACTCTTGGTTTCAAAAGGAAATAATTTTGGAGTGATTATTTCACAGCTGAACTATGCAATATATTATGTTTTGGCAACTAAACTAAAGCCTTGGTGTTGAGGTTGCATGGGGTTATTCTTGATCAACTGAAAAATATCCTCACTGAAAGACAATCACACCAGGGAGTTTGCAGAACTCCAGTTATGTTCCTCTAGTCATTCTGTTAACTGATTAGGAGAACTATCGTACCACGGAATAGTTAGAAGATAGGTTTGGTAAAAGCTAGTCTTACAGGTTTTTCTATTAGTAAATTTTGAGAGCAATCATATTTTCCGTCAGACTGAGCAAAATGACCAACAAACAAGTAGCTATTCTGCAAATAGAGTATTTCCAGATTTTGCTAGTTGCAGTGTGACAGCTATAATTGAGAGTAAAATGCATGTAAAGTCAATTCAAACAAATATATGACATAGAGAGAAATACATGGGATTTACTTGCTGGAAATTAACATAGAGGATATGTTTAATGTATCGCTTTAAACCAATTCATGTTTACTTATAGTTATTAACTCACTTTGTTATTTATAATACATTATCCATACTGTTTACTAGAAAATTTTATATTTTGATGTAATATATAAATGTACCTAGAAGGTATGTAATAAATACTTACACTGATTCTTCCACAAAATAAAAGGAAAACAAGTCATAAACTTATTTTTCAAGGACCAACATAAGCATAATACCAAAATCTGACAAGCACATTCTATAAAATACAGGTTAACGCAATTCATGAATGCAGACGCAAACACCCTAAATGAAATCAGCAAACCAATTCAGTACTCTCTAGACGGTACTACACAATTAATTTTAGTAAGAAAGAGCAAAGCAGCCTCAGCCATCCAGGGGCTGGCTTAGCATTGTCATCTAAGACTTGATATTGCTAAGAGCTAGATTTTTTTTTTAATATAAATAATTTCACAGCACACCAACATCAAACAAAGGCCACTCGGTGATCATGGTGAATCAAGACCAAAAAAACACCCCAAAAAACACCCCAAAAAACCACTCCATTGTCATGTCTGACAGATAATTATCTCCAAACTCATCAAGTTGTATGTATTAAATATATACAGCTTTTGTATGTCAATCATGCCTCAGTAAAGTGGTTTAAAAAATGACAATTGTTCATAACACAGAATAGCCAAACATTCCTTTAGATTGGTTAATATGAGTATTTACCATTCCATTACGATGACAGCTTGACGGCTTTAGAATTGTTTCATTCCTTTCACTTTATAAATTAGACTTATTAAAATATCCAATCATAAAATTGTCCCCATGTCCTGAAACCATCCAATATATAACAAGTTCTGGCTTCCTGGTACACTCCTGAAAAATCACCTAACCCACCCAAATCCTTTATGTTCTTTCTAACAGCACCTTACTACAGCATCCTGTGGTTCTCCACTGTTTTTGTTCTCCCTTGCTGGAAGAATCAATAAACCCAATCATCCAAACACAGGTGTCTTCATGGTGGTCTTTGGCTCAAGGCCAATGATCTCAGAAATGCAAAGATAATTTCACAGTCCCAAATCAACTAGTGTAATTTAATACATAAATATAAGAAAAATTATGATTATCTGAATATATGAAGAGAAAGAATTTGATGAAATCTAACGTCCATGATTTTTTTAAAGCCTTAGTAAATTATATTTAGTTTTCTTTATTAGATATACTTATTAAGGTAGGAAGGAAAGGCAAATTACCTAATCTGATGAAGTTCATATATAGATAAACAAAACAATAACAACAGCAACAAAAACCTGTAGTAATCGTACATAATAATGAAACACTAAAAGCTTTTTCTCTGGGTCAAGGACCAAGTAAGATATGCTCACAATGACTATTTTTAGTACATACTGTATTGAAGGTCTTATCCAATGGTATAAGAAAAAATAAAATGAAAGGATTGTAAGGAGATACCATGGCAGATGACAAGATAGTATAAGCCCTATAGACAAAATCAATTGTATTTTTATACACATGCAACAAACATTTCTTGAAAAGATACCATTTAAAATAGCTTAAAAGTGCCCATAAAAACTAATGAAAGATGTACATGATTTCTATGTGTTATATCTCTAAATAATAATGTTTAAAGACAGCATTGTAAGAAATTAAAGAAGATAAAAAAGAATGATATGACTTTCTCTTGGATTGAGTTTAATGTCAATTCTCTGAAAATTCTGATGGATTTGTAAACTTGATGTTATGAATAATTTTTCTAAAAATGTCAATCCAGTTCTAAGAAGTATATGGAAATGCAAAGGACCAAGAATAGATAAGACAATATTGGAAAAAAAAAGAAAGAAAAAGAACAGGTACCAACAGCTTTAAGTTACAGTAACTGACAGTGTGTTATTGGTCCAATGATAAGCAAAGAGTCACATGACAGAATAGAGATGCTAGATGCTTACCAATTCATGTTTGAGCATCTCAGTTGTAAAGAATTTAGTGCTGCAGAGAAGTGAGGGAAAGAATGGTCTTTTCAATACCAGTTCTGGGACTGTATTATGTCTATATAGGAAAGCTGTATTAATATCAACTTCATACCACATACAAAAATCAGTTCCATGTCTACAGTTGGTACAATTCTGAGAGGAGAAACAACAAATCTTCCATGAAATAATATAGGAGAATATCATAACTAGCTTGAGTTAGGTAAGTGTATCTGGGGGCAAAATTAACCAAAAAAGAAAGGCTGATAAATTGAACTATGTCAAAATTTCAAACTTGTATTAATCAATTGACTCCAGTAAAGGGTGAAAAGAAAGTTGCCAAGTGGAAGTTGACAATGTATTAAACAACAAATATTCACATCTAAACTAGATAAAGAAATATTCACATCTAAACTAGATAAAGAACATATTATAAAGATCAGAAACCCTAAAGAAAACTAAACAACAGATTTGAAGAGGTACTTCATGAAGGGGATTTCCATAGAGCCAAAAATACATGAAAAGGTGAAGAATATATTTTAATTTGAGTAAACCATAATTAAAACCCCATTAAGAAACCACTACACATTATGCAATATTTAGTCCAGAATGTCTACAGTTAAGATGACTGAGAGTACAAAGTGTTAGTGATGATGCAGAGCAACAGAAATTCTCATACACTAGAGGCAGCTGGGAACATAAATCGGTGCAACTACTTCAGGAAATCGTTTGCCGTTAACTTCTAAAATTGAATCTATGTATAACCTATGAAACAGGAATTCCACTTCTAGATATATTTCCAACAGAAATGCATACACATGTGACCAAGAAACATGTACAAGATAGTTTACCACAGTATTTTCCATAATAGCACCAAACTGCCAGCAACCTTAATATTGATCAACAGTAGAATAAGTTACCATATATTCATATGATGGAAAAATCCTTACCAATGAAAAGAAATCAACTATAACTATATAAAAGAACATGTTACAAATATAATATTGAAAGACTCTAGTCACAAAAAAAGTTTGCATCATTCTTTTACAATGAACTTCATTAAAACAGTTCCACTTTTTTGTTTGTTTGTTTTTGGCCATATATATATATATTTTTTTTTTTTTTTTTTCTTTTTTGCCATGTCGTGTGGTTTGCAGGATCTTATTTCCCCCACCTGAGATCGAACCTGGGTCCCCAGCAGTGGGAGTGCAGAGTCCTAACCACTGGACCACCAGCAATTCCCAGTTCTAGTTTAACTATCATCTTAAGAGATGCATATAAAAGTAATTTATGTGTTTGTAATCTTTTCAGGACCAAGCAAGGCTTAGTTGGATAATTTGATATGAATTAATGCAATTTAAATGCAATTAATAAAGTTCTCAAAATAGTTTAACTTTTCTTTCAGTACTATCATCTCATCTGGATAGTCTACGGTGAGGATTATTTCACTTGTTTTGAATGAATGAAAAGGAATTTCCTATGTACTGGCATGTTTCGCACTTATAGTATGTTACTGAAATTATTACGTCAGTTCATCTGTATACATTAGCACATCATCATTGTTATTTGTTTCATTTCATCAAGGGTAGTGATTATAGTCTATCTCCTTTGCCTGGTAAGAAATCAACTAATCATGAGTATAAAATTTAACTTGGTTTTTCTAATGCACAGCAATCACATTAACATGTGCAAAGGCATGATTTTAATTTTATAACCTCCAGAAAAAGTAGGTCACTTTTTGAATTGTCAGTTACCCTGAGAAATGAAGCAAAATGGTAGATTTGAAGTGTTTTTTACTTCTTCAAGTTGAAAATTATATATGCTTTTAAGTCAAGAAGACAAAATTATATTTGGTTTGGCCAACTGTAACTGAAAAAGATGGCACTTTATTCTTTCTTTGATGCAATAAAAAGTATATTTGTTAAGGAGATATTTCACTGAATTAACATTTATGTTAATTCTGGCTACTAATATTAAATGGAGAGAAAAGACATCTATTTCCTCACTTTAGTGATAATTTCCTAAATAGATTTTTCAATAGTTAAGAATATCTAGTGGTGTATTATATGTACTGTTTTTATGTAGTTATATAAAGTAATAATGTTTCAAAAGCTAGAATGATATAATCATGCCATAAACAAGGCATACCCTGGCATAAAGAATGCAATAAAGCAACGGAATCACATTTATTATTCCTAATAATTCTTAGCAAATAGTGCTTGTGTGACTAAACAGCCTATGTAATTTCTAATAATGTTAACCTGTAAAAATAAACATTTTAGGTAAAGATTTAATATAAGATGGAAATAATCACTTATTTCTATACAGTTTCTTTTCAAAAAATTTCCCAAGCTTTGAGTTATAAGTGAAAAATAAAATTTATATTTATGTGTGTGTGTTTATGTGTGTGTGTGTGTATATATATATATATATATATATACACACACATATATATAAATAAATTATACATGTGATGACTGAACATATGTATACATTGTGAAATGATTACTATGATCAGGTTAATTTAACACATCCATCACCTCACATAATTACTCTGTGTGTGTGTGTGTGTGTGTGTGTGTGTGTTGAAAATAATTAAGATTTACTCTCAGCAAATTTTAAGTATACAATATTATATTAACAACTCTGGTCACTATGCTCTACATTAGATCCCCAGAACTTATTCATCTTCTAACTGAAGGCTTGTATTCTTTGATGAGTATCTTCCTATTTTTTCCATCCCAGTCACAGGTAGTGACAATACAGGATGTTTTCTCATCTCGTGGACAAAAGAGGATGACTGAAATGCCGCTCATTGTTCCACAGTTAGTTCAATGCTGTATTTCGCTGCAGTCTCTTTGGGAATTTTTTTTAACCATATCAATAAGCCAATTGTGACCTAGTTGCTCAGTGGCATTGAATTTCCCACTACACACAAACCAGTAGAAAGGCTATAAGATTTATGATGTATCCCCAAGATGAAAAGAGACACCCTTAAAATTGTTTTAGATTAAGTTTTTTTCCTTCCTTTTGAGCAATATGTTATTAGGTAGTCTTGGTTAGTATGTAATCAGTCATTAACATATACTTTAACATTTGTTTTAAAAAAACTTGAAGATTTTAGGAGATATTCATTCAAAACCATCCTGTTTAAAGGTAATAAACAAAAAGATAAACACGTCTTTTCATTAGGACAAAAATCATTAGTACTGTTCACTCTTCGTAAAAAGAAATAAAACCAAAAGGTAAGATGAAGCTGAAATAGAAGGTATTTATTTCATTCTTTAGCACAAAAAAGGATGCATTTGTATTTTGACCTGTATTTTCTTTTTTTTATTAATGAAAAGTTAGTGTAGCAAATGTCTTAGTCATGAAGATTATATTCCAAATAAAAGAAAAACAAAGTTTCAAAGAAAATTGCATTTATAAGGAAAGAAACTATTACAGAACTAACAACAAATCATATATCTGTTTATTTGTGATAAAAGCATTCACTCTCTTAACTTTCATATATAACATATGTCAGTGTCAATTATGCTAATCATGTTGCACACTTTATCCCTAGAACTATTTACCTTTTTAAAAAAATCGTACCATTTCTAACTGGAAGTTTGTACCTTATGACTATTTTCATCCAATTCCCCATCTCCTCACCCCCTTCCTCTGGTAACCACAAATCTGATCTCTTTTTCTATGAGTTTGTTTTTGAAGTATAATCGACCTACAGCACTATGCTAGTTCCTGTGCAAAATATAGTGGTTCAATATTTCTATACATTTCAAAATGATCACCATGATAAGTTTAGTTACCAACTGTTACCATATAAAAATATTACATAACTGACTATATTCCACTGTGTTTTCAAAATGGGTAGAATATACTTTCACTGAATGAAGATGGGATGGCATTCTAGCTTTGGGAACAACTCCAGATTTCCCTGTATTAGAAGATGATTCAAGCTTCCACTGATTCCCCTTGCTCAGAAGTGCATGAGATTTAAGTTATATATTATATAAAGTTACTGTGAGTTTTTGTATGGGGATAAAAATTCTGTTAAGGTGCGGATGTAGTTGGCTTTGAGAAAATGTACAAGTGACAGTCTTGGAATGATATTTGAGGAACTTCAGGTCTAAGTTATTGATAATTTTGATTGGACACCTCTCTTCTAATTTCTTCTGCACCTGATTTGGCTATGTCTCTGTCCCTGTCTCTGACTCCATGTATCTTCTGTAACTTCTGCTTATTAAAAGCTGTTATTATGTAATTTTATATATAGGAATTCATAAATATACTTTTAAATTGAAAGTTTTAAATTATAAAATGTGTTTATTTCTCATTTAAGAGAGTGATCCTTTCTTTCTTTTTCTGGCATTAAATGTCATTTGATGCCTGGATAAAGGGCTCAGGAGTTTTACTTTCAGGGACTTGATACCATGAGTAGTAAGTTTTTCATCTGTGAGGAGCAAGGGCCCTGCTTTTTGCTTTTCTTCCAAATATACTCCAGTGATTCAATGGCATTTCCTTCTGCAGAATCACATTATTCAGCCAGGCTTATTAAATCTTTTTCAGAAGAAATGTTCAGTTTCCTGAGAGTAATTGAAAACTTCAAGGCACATGTTTTCAGATATTGAAGGAGTCATCCTCTGCATCTACAGCAGGCAGAAGTTATAATTCATTACACTGGGGTGTTTGTAGGCTGGTTTCCTACAGCTGACCTTTTCTAGTTACTTATTTTCTTTGAGGCATATCTGAAATATAATAAACACATTTATTTCAAAGTCTTTGCTTTTATAAAAAGTCTTAAAACAATGTTGCACACATACACCTCAATGAAACAGACTACTTTTAACCCCAGTTTTATTCACAATGGAAAAGACTTTAGATTACAAATGTCATCCAAGGAAATTAAGACAAATGATTCTTCTGTTAATAACTATGTTTAGTACCTAAGGCACACATTTCAGGACTTTTGTGGAAAAGCCAAGGCTTACAAATGTATTTAAGAAAAATTCAAGTATTTTAATGTATATTTCTTGCTATAAGTTGACAAGTTCTCTCATATCTTCAAAAGCCTAAGTACTTGACCCTCAAGCATAAGCCCTTCTCCTGTATGTTCTCATTTGTCTTTTAATATACAAGATACATATTTTATTTTACATGATGCCTTTCTGGGATATTGTATAGAAATAATGAGGCAGAGATTAATTTTATGAAACTGTAAAACTGAACATTCAACTGTATTTTAATAGTTAAATAATACCCCTATTATCATCTTTCTCTCTCTCTCTATATATATATATTTATTTATTTTAAACATTTTTATACTAAATTTTTTGGGGACCAATGTGAATATTTTTATTTTTCTGCATGGTCAGGGCTTTCTGAGCAGAAGTTGTTGGGATCTGGGTTAAAGGATGACTGAAGGGTAACCCTAAGGTAGAACTCTCAGGAGAGGTATTACGAGGCCTTTATTTCATTCTCCCAGGCCCATTCCTTTACATTCTAAATGGTTATAAAAATGTTCCCTTCCTCCCTCTAGATAATTTTTTTTATACTAGGGAGCAAAGGTTGGGGTAGCTATGCAAACTGCCCTATAGAAGTTTCAGTGTTCATACTTCCAGATTCCTCTACTGTGGTGCAAAACCCTCTCTTGCACATGCAAGTGACATGTGTTTTCATCATTTGCCATGGGAGACTGACACTATTGTTGCTAAGAGTAAAGAGTTGGTCTGATCTCTGATGTAGCAATATTGTGTTTCATGTCAGGATAAAATGTATACATTTAAGATATTAAATTCTGTGGAAAAATATTTTATATATAAAATTTAGATTTCTTTATATTATAATAACCTTATTTTAGAGGATTGAGAGATTGGCCAAGATGGCAGAGTGAAAAGACCCTGAGTTCACCTCCTCTCAGGAGCACACAAAAATCAGAATTATTTGGAGAACAACCATTGGTGAAAAAGTCCAGAGCCTACCAGAAAAGATCTACAACTAAAGAAGGAACCATAATGAGATAGGTAGAAGGGGCAGAGTCATGATAAATCAAGTTCCATACCCCCAGGTGGGTGACCCACAAATCAGACAGAAGTGAGAGTTCTGAGCCCCACATCAGGCTCCCCAGCCCAGGGGTGCTGTACTGGAAAGATGAGTCCCCGGAGGTTGAAGACCAGTGGGGCTTAATTTCAGGAGTCTCACAGGACTGGGGGAAATAAAGACTTCCCTCTTAAAGGGTGCACGAAGAAATTCACATGCTCCAGGAACCAGGGCAAAAGCAGTAATTTGATAGGAGCCTAAGCCAGACCTACCTGCTGGTCTGAAAGAGTCCCCTGGAGAGGCAGGAGGTGGCTGCAGCTCACCCTGGGGACATAGACAATGGCAGCAGCCATTCCTGGTAGATCCTTCTTCCACATGAGCACTGGTGTTGGTGGGAGCCATTGTGCAAACCTCCCTCTAGCTCATTAGTGCTAAGACCTGGCCCCACCCAACAGCCTGTAGGCTCCAGTGATGGGATGCCTCAGGCCAAGCAACTAACTTGCAGACAGGATGCCTAAACACTTCCAGAGCCCACAGCCGCCTCTAGACACCCCTCTAGACACAACCTTGCTCACCTGAGGGCCAGGACCCAGCTCTACCCACCAGTGAGCAGACACCAACCTTGCTCCCAGGAAGCCTACTCTTGCCTCTGGATCAGCCTCACCAACCAGAGGGAAGACTTCAGACTCAAGAAAACCATAATCTCACAGCAGGTCAGATCCTGCCCTGGGGCCAGCTGGGCCCCAGCCTTGCTCACTAGCAGACCAACACAAGCTTTGGGACACCCTGGAAACTGTACCCAACTATGTCTGGAACTGCCCCCAGCCAGTGATCTGACACCAGCTCTGGGATCCCTGGGCCTTGCAGCTAGACTTCAGGACATGGCCAGCACTAGCTCTGGAGCCTCCTGGGGTTCTGCAGTCAGCTGCTTCATGACCAGGACCCACCAACCAGCAGCTGCCAGCCTCCACGCAAAGTGGGTCCTGGCAACCAAATGAACTAGGGCCATCCAAGCTTACCAGACCACGCACACAGTCAGCCTGCCACAACAGAAGGACCCATGCAGACCTCATGGGGGAACCCCTAGAGCATATAGCTTGGGTGACAAAGCAGGAGTGTGCTGCTGGAATGCACAGGATGTCTCCTGCAGAATGCCACTTTTCCAAGGTTGGAAGACATAACTAAGTTACCAGATACATAAAAATACAAAGAACATCTTAGGCAAAATGAGGTGGCAGAGGAACATGTTTCAGAAAAGGAACAAGAGAAAACCAAGAAGAAGAACTAAGCAAAGTGAAAATAGGCAAGAAAGAAAGAAAGAATTCAGGGTAATGATCTTAAATATAACCAAAGAACTCAGGAGAAGAATGGATGAGCAGAGCAAGAAGTTAGGATTTTTAACTAAGTGTTAGAAAATATAAAGAACCACCAAACAGAGGTGAAGAATACAAAAACTGAAATAAAAAATACATTGGAAGAAATCAACAGTACACTAAATGACACAGAGAAACAGATTAGTGAAATGGCAGACAGTAATGGAAATCACTGAAGATGAATAGAAAAAAGAATGAAAAGAAATGAAAACAGTTTAAGAGACCTCTGGGACAACATCAAGTCCACTAATATTCACACTATAGGGGTCCCAGGAGGAGAGGGGCTGAGAATGTATTTGAAGACTTAATAGCTGAAAACTTTCCTAACCTGGAAAAGAAAACAGTCACCCAAGTCCAGGAAGCACAGAGAGTCCCATACAGGATTAACCCAAAGAGAAACACACCGAGACACATTGTAATCCAAATGATAAAAATTAAAGATAAAAAGAGAATATTAAAAGCAACAAGAAAAAAGCAAGAAATAACACACAAGGGAAGTCTCATAAGGCTATCAGCTGGTTTTTCAGCAGAAACTTCCAGGCAGGCTAGAAGGGAGGGGCATGCTATATTTAAAGTGATGAAAGGGAAAAACTTAAAACCAAAAATATTCTGTCCAGAGATATTCTGTCTATATCCCTCATTCAGATTTGATGGAGAGATCAAAAGCTTTACAGATAAGCAAAGTTAAAAGAGTTCAGCAACACCAAACCAGCTTTACAAGAAATGTTAAAGGAACTTCCCTAGGCAAAAAAGAAAAGGCCACAACTAGAAACAAGAAAATTACCAAATGAAAAATCTCACTGGTAAAGACAAACATAAAGTAAAGGTAGGAAATCATCCATGTACAAAACTAGTAAGAAGACAAAAGTAGTAAAATCATCTATATGCACAATAATCAATTAAAGGATACAGAAAACAATTAAGGTAAAATATAATGTCAATACCAGTAATCATGAGAGGAGAAGAGTACAAATGCAGGGCCTTTAAAATGCATTTGAAACTAAAAGAAGCAGCCACTTAAAACAATCACGTATATAGATTGCTATATAAAAACTTCATGGTAACTACAAACCAAAAACCTACAATAGACATGCACACACACACACACACACACACACACACACACACAAACATATACAAAGAAAAAAGGAATCCAAATATAATACTAAAGATAGTCATCAAATCACAAGAAAAGTGAACAAAGAAGGAAGAAAAGACCTATGATAACAACCCCCAAACAATTAACAAAATGGCAGTAAGGACATACATATCAATAACTACCTTAAACATAAATGGACTAAATGTTACAATCAAAAGACATGGCTGAGTGGATACAAAAACAAGATCTGTATGTATACTGCCTAAAAGAGACTCACTTCAGATCCACAGACACATATAGACTGAAAGTGAGGGGATGGAAAAAGATATTCCCTACAAATTGGAAATCAAAAGAAAGCTGGAGTAAATATATATATATTTATATAAGAAAAAAATAGACTAACGACTGTTATAAGAGACAAAGAAGGACATTACAAAATTATCAAGGGATCAATCAAAGAAGAAGATATAACAATCTTAAATATATGTGCACCCAATACTAGAACAACTAAATACTAATGAACACAAAGGGAGAAATCGACAGTAACAGTGACATCAGGGGAATTTCACACCCCACTTACATCAATGGACAGATCATCCAGACAGAAAATCAATAAAGAAACGTTGACCTCAAATGGCATATTAGACAAGATGGACTTAATAGATATGTATAGAGCATTCCACCCAAAAGCAGCAGAACACATTCTTTTCAAGTGCACATGGAACCTTCTTCAGGATAGATCACACTCTAGGCCACAAAACAAGCCTCAGTAAATTTAAGAAAATTGAAATCATATCAGTCTTTCACAAACACAACACTATGAGAATAGAAAATAATTACAAGAAAAACTGCATAAAACAAACAAGTGGAGGCTAAACAATATGCAACTAAACAAAGAATGGATAAGTGAAGAAATCAGAGAAGAAATTTTAAAAATACATAGAGACAAATAGAAATGAAAACACAATAATCCAAAACCTATGCAATGCAGCAAAAGCAGTTCTAAGAGGGAAGTTTAGAGTGCTAAGAGCTTACATGAGGAAACAAGAAAAATCTCAAATAAACAACCTAAACTTACACCTAAAGGAACTAGAGAAAGAGAAACAAACAAAACCCAAAGTTAGTAGAAGGAAAGAAATCACAAAGATACAAGCAGAAATGAAAAAGAGTCTAAAATATTTAAAAAGATCAATGAAAGTAAAAGCTGGTTCTTTGAAAAGATAAACAAAATGGATAAACCTTTAGCCAGACTCATCAAGAAAATAGGGAGAGGGTTCAAATCAATAAAATCAGAAATGAAAATGCAGAAGTTACAATCAATACCACAGAAATACAAAAGATTATAGAGACTACTACAAACAACTATACTCCAATAAAATGGACAACCTAAAAGAAAAGGACAAATTCTTAGTAATGTACAATCTCCCAAGACTGAACGAGGAAGAAAGAGGAAATATGAACAGACAAATTACTGGTACTGAAATTGAATCAGTAATTTTAAAACTCAAAAACAAAAAAATTCATGACCAGATGGCTTCACAGGTTTGCTTCTACCAAACATTTAGGGAAGAGTTAATACCTATCCATCTGAAACTATTCCAAAAAATTGCAAAAGAAGAAGTGTTTTTGAACTCATTCTATGAGGCCAGCATCACTCTGATCCCAAAACCAGACAAAGATATCATAAAAAGAGAAAATTACAGGCCAATATTACTGATGAACATAGATGCAAAAATCCTCCACCAAATACTAGTAAAATGAATCCACAATACATTAAAAGGATCATATACCATGATCAAATGAGATTTATCCCAAGGATGCAAGGATTTTTCAATATCTGCAAATCAATCAATGTGATACATTAACAGATCGAATGAAAACCATGTGACCAGCATATGATCATCTCAATAGATGCAGAAATAGCTTTTGACAAAATTCAACATTCATTTATGATAACAACTCTGCAGAAAGTGGGCATAGAGGGAACATATCTCAACATAATAAAGCCATGTATGACACACCCCCAGCTACCATCATACTCAACAGTGAAAAGCTAAAAACATTTCCTCTAAATCAGCAACAAGACAAGGATGCCCACTCTCACCACCTTTATTCAACACAGTTTTGGAACTCCTAGCCACAGAAATCAGAGAAGAAAAAGAAATAAAAGAATCCAAACTGGAAAGAAAGAAGTAGAACTGTCACTGTTTCCAGATGACATGATACTATACATAGAAAATCCTAAAGATACCATCAGAAAACTACCAGAGTTCATGAATGAATTTGGTAAATTTGCAGGATACAAAATTAATATACAGAAATCTGTTGCATTTCTATACACTAACAACAAACTATCAGAAAGAGAAATTAAGGAAACAGTTCCATTTACCATTGCATCAAAAAGAATAAAATACCTAAGAATAAGCCTACCTAAGGGTGCAAAAGACCTGTACTTCACAAAGTATAAAACCCTGATGAAAGAAATTGAAGACACAAACAGATGGAAAGATATACTGTGCTCTTGTATTGGAAGAACTCATAGTGTTTAAATGACCATACTACACAAGGTAATCTACAGATTCAAAGCAATCCTTATCAAAAGACCAAAGGTATATTTCACAGAACTAGAACAAATAATTTTAAAATTTATATGGAAACACAAAAAACCTCAAATAGCCAAAATAACCTTGAGAAAGAAGAACAGAGCTGGAGGAATCAAGTTCCTTGATTTCAGACTACAGAGCTAGGGTAATCAAAACTGTATGGTACTGGCATGAAAACAGAAATAGAGATCAAAGAAATAGAATAGAGAGCCCAGAAATTAACCCAGGTACTTATGGTTAATTAATTTATGACATAGGAGGGAAGAATATACAATGGAGAAAAGAAAATCACTTCAATGTGGTATTGGTAAAACTGGACAAATACATGTAAAATAATGAAATTAGAATATTCTCTAACAGCATATACAAAAATAAACTCAAAATGGATTAAAGACCTAAATATAAGACATGACACCATAAAACTTGTGCAACACTCTTTGAATTAAATCATAGCAATGAGTTTTGGCTCTGTCTCCTAAAGCAAAGGAAATAAAAGCAAAAATAAACAAATGGGAACTAATTAAACTTAAAAGCTTGTGCACAGCAAAGGAAAGCATCAGCAAAACAAAAAGACAACTTATGGAATGGGAGAAAATATTTTTAAATGATATGAAAAATAAGGAGTTAATATTCAAAATATATGGACAGCTCATATAACTAACTGTCAAAAAACAAACAAACCAATTAGATAATGAGCAGAAGACCTGAATAGACATTTCCCAAAGAGAGCATACAATGGCTGACAGGCATGTGAAAAGATACTCAACATCACTAAATCATCAGGGAAATGCAAATCAAAACCACAATGAGATATTGCCCCACACGTGTCAAAATGGCTATCATCAAAAAGAACACAGATGACAAATGTTGGTGAGGATGTGGAGAAAAAGGAACCCTTGTACACTGTTGGTGGGAATATAAGTTGGTGCAACCACTGTGGAAAACAGTATGAAGGTTTCCAAAAAAATTAAAATAGAACTACCATATGATTCAGCAATTCTACTCCTGAGTGTACGTCTGAAAGAAACAAAAACACTAATTCATAAAGATACATGCACCCCAATGTTCACAGCAGCATTATTTACAATTGCCAAGATATGGAAGCAACCTAAATATCAATAAACATATGAATGAATAACGAAAAGGTGGTGTATATATACAATGGAATATTACTCAGATGTAAAAAAAGAACAAAATTTTGCCATTTGCAATAACATGGATGGACTTGGAGGGTGTTATGCCAAGCAAAATAAGTCAGACAGAGAGAGACAAATACTAGATTATATCATTTAGATGTGGAAGCTAAAAACTACAACAAACTAATGAATCTAACAAAAAAGAACAGATTCACAGATATAGATAACAAATTAGTGGTTACCAGTGGGGAGAGACGGGTGGGGAGGGGCAATATGGGGTAGGGAATTAAGAGGTACAAATTATCATCTATAAAATAAGCTACAAGGATATATTGTACAACTCAGGAAATATAACCAATATTTTACAATAACTATAAATAGAGTATAACCTTTAAAATTTTTGAATCATAATAATGTACATCAACTATACCTCAATATAAAATAAAGGACTTATAAGTAAGCAGTGTCTATATTGCTTTATTTTGCCATACTAAGTTCTGTAGTTAGAAGCACAGCCATTACAACTAATACTAGCTTGTATGGTCAGCTGTATTTGGAAACAATTTATCCAATTGCATTTTTCTATATAACATGTTCTTACACAATTTTAAATGTCAAAAAAACACTAAATAGCAAAATGATATTTTAAACAGATTTTTTAAGTCTGGAAAGTGCTACTTTCTTCATCAAACATAGAGCATAACTGTATTCTACATTGTCACTCTTTGTTGGAATAACTTCAAATAGTAAAACTGGGGAAAAGGAAAAAATATATCAGTGGATCTATGTTTAGGCACAAGGTATCAGAAGGGGTGGTGGAAATCACTGAACTATAAGTTGCTAATTTCCCTAAGAAACTCTAGGAAGCTTTTGAAGGATTCCTTCATTAAAGAATTTCCTAGAAGTGCTTTAGAAAGTTCAGAACATTTCTTCTGTTTTGTTCTTTCTTCTCCTTCTAGTATTCCAGTTACATGTATGTTGCCCCTTTTGAAATTATCCCCAAGTGCTTGGATGTTGTGTTCTGATTTTTGTAGTTTTATTCTCTTGGCATGCAGTTTCAGAAGTTTCTGCTTATCTTTTACCAAATTTGCTGATTCTTTCCTTGGTTGTGACCCATCTACTAAAGAGCCAATCAAAGGCATTCTTTATTTCTGTTACAGTGTTTTTGATTTGTAGCATTTCCTATGATACTTAGTTAGGGTTTCTATCACTCTGCCTACATTACTCATCAGTTCTTACATTTGATCTACTTTTTCATTTGGAGCTCTAAATGCTTTAATTATGATTATGGTAGATCTCCTCTCTGATAATTCCAATTTGTGACTGTTTCTGATGATCTATTCCTATTTTTCTTTGCCTTGTCTTTGGCATGCCTTGCTATTTTTTGGTTGAAACCCAAGCATGCTGTATTAGGTAATAAGAGCTGATGTTGACAGATATTTGGTTTGAGGATTTATGGTAATCTAGCTAGGAGCTGGTCTATGTTTAAAGCTTGTTGTAGCTATAGGTGCCAGGGGCTTGAATTCTCCTAGTGTCCTTGTTTTTGTCCCTTAACTTTGGGTGTTAACAATTCCTCCTCAAAAAAAGTCTGAGTCTTGTGGCTCTTTCAGCTGTAACCCACTGTTTTTTTACTGGAGGCCTGTTGGTATTGTGTGAGGAAAAAGGAATGTTCTATAAATTTAAAAATGTCAGATGGCTTCTCAAGGCCTTTATCTTGGGGATATCAAATTTGCACACTTTTTTTTTTTTTTTGTGGCTTGGCTGTTTTTTTTTTTCCTAGTCCTCTACTACCTTCCCTGGCTATAGTGTTTTTAATCTGTTTCCATGAAGCCCTGTCATTTGTTGACTCTGATTTTGATTGTTTTTTTGTTTTTGTTTTTGTTTTTTCCATGAGATGAGACAAGAAGCCTGGAAAGGAGGTTGAGCTGGGGGTATTCCCTTCTCCCAGCTGGGATAATGTTCCAACACTAGATAGTGGACCTTTTTTATGGAGAAGGTTTAGTGTATTTCACAAGGATTACTTGTCCTCTCCTGCCAGAGACAGGAAGGGTTATTTCTTGGATTTTCAATGTGAGATTCTGATGGGATTCCTGGAGGTAAAGCTCATGGATATGAGGAGGTCCCTAAAACTTAGGAACACAGGAATGTTTGACTCAAGCTGCTCCAAACTTAGCCTCCAGAAATTCATCAAAATGACTATTTAAACATCCCAGCTAGTTTATGGTTCCAGAGTCTTCTTCTCTAGGTAGACAGGTCTCATCTGTCTCTCTCTGGGTGGAACTGATTTTCCAGGTTTTGGGTGGTGATTTCCCTGTGACCTCAGTTGTTTTATGGGTCTAAAAAAAGTCACTGATTTTCAGTTTTTCTAGCTTTTTTGGTTGTAGAATGGAAGCAATTCTCCTCATGTAGGAGCTTTAAACACCAAAGTTGAGGATAAACGGTTCAGTAAGCTCAGTGCTTCCAACATCTCCTAGAGATTTTGAAGCACAAATTCCAGCATCTGAAAGAACTAGTTAATAATAGCTAAGATGGGAAATTAGGACAACTGAAAAGAAGGAATTAATCTGAAGATCAACAGAAGATTTAGTCAATATTCCTAGGCAATGGGTAATAATAGAGAATATGAGCTATCTAATGAGTACACAAAGACCATGAGATTTTGTGAAACCAAGGGTATCCAGCGGAGACTTGCCCCTTCAAGATGGCATCCCAAGTTTGATGAATTTAGATAATTGCAAAAGTAACGAACATTAATACAAGAGTCTAGAGTTCAAAGGCCTTACTCTGGACTGGTCTTTCTTTCTAGATCAGTGACTATTATTTCTTACTCAACATGCCCTTCTAATAGCCTCCTTGATTAATTCTGTTATACCAGCCTAGCTTTAACACTTATGTTCCCTATATTTTGGCCTTATAAACTGGCTGATTTGTTTATTCGTTCACAAGATCATCTTTCTGATTCAAAAAATATTCTCTGTTCTATAGATTGCCCTCAGTTTATTTTATTGCATCTAATATTAGATGCATTGGATGACAGGAAACTAACATCTTAAGAAAGTACAGAATGATTGGAGGTATCATTAAAAGGTTATCATCAATAACCAAGAATACCACTTCCCAATTTTTTCATGCTATGTCACATTAGGTGGGGAAAAACAGAAATGAATCATTATTTATATGCAGAAAGATGAAGCTATAAACTGTTGATACATTCAGGTCCTATAAAATGGAAACTAGGTTAGTAGCATCCTTTAGTCTAGGCCTCAAGTTCACAGTGGTTTCAAGTTTTGACTTCTACTTAGTTCTGTTTTTTAAAAAATGTCCCTTCAAGTAACCTGGTTGTTTTTTTAATCCTAGAATCTTTGAGTGTAAACTAGAGTAAGTTTTAGAGATTCCAAACAGTAATCTATCCCTCAAATACCTAGTAGAAGGTGTAGCTAAACGTTATCACTTTAAACATCAGGTATTTTATTGATATAGTTGTGATTAACATTGCCATTTATTGAGGTTATCAAGTACCTTCCATGAATGACATTAAACATTTATGTGATACTATTGAAAATATTATATGGTATTTTATAACCTGTGTTTCTCATCCAATATTTTCATGATATCAGCACTTACTTTTACATTCCCAGTATTCCTACAACCAGGAACAATATATCCTCTCCAAATTCTAGACTACAAGCTAATCACAGACATAAGGATAAATCTCATTAGGAAATAATATAAGGATAAAATTTATCATTTAAGTGAAAATCCGAGACTCTTTCATTGAGTGAACTTTAATAATAGTATGCAATGCATATGTTCATTAATCTAACTGGTCATAAAAATACCTAATTAGCTTTCCTTGAATTACATCTCCCCCTTATCATTTGGCTGAATAGAGAAAGCACAAGGAGACAGACCGAAAGTATACCTCTGACCCATAGGCTGGGCATTAGGACATGTGGTTAACACAGGTTAGTCAAATTCTCAATCTCTAAAACAACTGGGAAAAACAACCAAAGATACAAGCAAATTCATACAAATATATCTGTATACAACTATAGGCTCATCAATATTATATATATGAATATGTATTTGTATATATACAATACATAAATATATATAAGATATTGAGTTATAAATGTATATTGAATTTTATAGTAAAAGATTTTAAAAATACAGTGTTCATAGTACTAGACCTGATGTGATAATGAGTACAATATGTCATACGAATTTTTTTTCTGGGTCTCACTTCCACTTCTGCAACCTCTACCACAAGCCCCTCCTCATACTCACACACATATACAAACATACAGTATTTATTCCATGTGAGCATTTTGAAATGCTGGTTATAATCCTGATATATCACATACACAATTCTGTCTATCAAAGGTGCATACAAACCTTAGTGCATCCATGTTTTAAAAAGTAAAACTAATGAATTCCTCCAACATTTTGTCCAGGCAACAGTCCTATTTGGATACAGGGTGGAATAAAACACAGGACCTATCTAAACATGGCAAGATAGTCTCCAGACCACTGAATAGCCCTATTCCTTGTCAATTCTTTTTATAGGCTTTTCATCAATTTGGTCACAGAAAACAAAAATTTATTCCTTTCTCCAATTATAAGAAAGTGATAAATGAGAACACAATTCACAAATACATGTGGCATGATACCTTTCCTAGTAGAGACATGACAAAAGGTCAGTTATTTGGGAAAAACAAATAGCTTGGTTTACCAAAGAGCTATTTAAGTAAAGGTCAGAAAAACTTTTAAGAGAATGAAAGAAACTGGTTAACTTTTCAGGAATGATTTGTCGCATAGACAAAATTGTTTACAACTTATTTCTAATACAGAAAAATTGTTTTAGAATTTAGGACCAAACAAAACATACTCGGGAGATATTTACCATAGTTACTGCCCCAGTAGTATTCTGTTCTTGCCCTTTTTATGTGCATTAATATAATTTTGTATTTTTTTCTAATTTAATCAAATGCCATCCACAATCCCAAGTAAAAAATGAATTTATACTCCAAACCTGATTTTGTATGAATTTTACAAATGTGGATTTGTAAACATATCCACATAATGGATATATGTTTATCGATTAGAGCTAAAAAATAGATTGTCAGTTGTTAGCATTCTGAGTAAAACATCGGATATTATAATAAAAATTTCAAACATATCTATATACTACCCCTCTAAAAAATCTTTCAATAAAATTTAGCTATGACTTTAATATATGTTAAAATTTTTAGAGTTAAATGCATTT
The DNA here is from genome assembly GCF_003031525.2 of Neophocaena asiaeorientalis asiaeorientalis. Lineage (NCBI taxonomy): Eukaryota > Metazoa > Chordata > Mammalia > Artiodactyla > Phocoenidae > Neophocaena > Neophocaena asiaeorientalis. The sequence goes on from NW_020175017.1 coordinate 1,979,300, forward strand.
TCTAACTAATCCTAATAATTCTATACAAACAACTCTATAATTATTTAGATTTCACAGATGATGAAACTGAGGCTTAGAAGGTTTAATAAATATTTCCAGGTTACACAAGCAATTAATGACAAAGATTGAAACTGAACCAAAGATCTCTAAAACTGAAATTTAGGAAAATTCTATAATACCTCACTGCCTTTCCATCATTAATTATGTCACCTAAATCCCTCACATTGCCTATAAGGCACATGGTCCTCTGCTCACATCATCAGCCTCAACTTTCTTTTCCTGCTTCAGATTCGGTCACAAGTAATCATATTTGTTTGTTTGCTTTATGACTATTCCATCTTTTCCCTGCCTCAGGCTCTTTGTACATGTTTATTCTTTCTGCTTGGAACTTTCTTACCCTGGATAAATCCAGTTGTTCAGGTATGGTCATAAATGCAACTTTCTGAAAGAAGTCTTCCCTTTCCCGTCCCTCTCAAACCACAGAAAGTCTTGGTTTTACTATTTCCTGTTATTTGCTGGATTCACATCCAGTGTTTTCTCATGGCACATATTTAGATAAATCCCTATGTAGTTGCTTGACATCTATTTACCATTCTTAACATAAATGTCATGTAAGCCCAGGTGGCACAGTGTTGTTCATTGTTATATCCATAGTGCCTAAAGCAGTACCCGGTGTAAACTAAGCACAGAATAAACTTCTGTTAGTAAATGAAAAAAATAATGAATTAATTAGCAAGATATAGGATTCTCTGATATTTAAATAGACTATATTAGTGATGTGCAAAGTAATTTTAGAGAAATAGAATATTTTCCAGGTCCATGAGATATGTCTGAATACAATAATAAATCTGGAGAATATTTCATTCAATCATAAGTGGAGTACAGGATCTTTCAAAAGTAAAAGTAGGAAAGGCAATCATCCAAGTTTCTGGAACTCCATTCTATAGCTGTAATTATCATATGGAAATACAAATGTGATCAAACCTCCCCTGGGCTTGACACACAGCAGTAACTTCCAAGCACACTTAGAATAAATAACAACTTCCACATATGAGCCCATCTGACCATTATCTGGATGATAGCACCTCCTGCTGTGGAACTGTGTATACCAAACTTAATTTGATGTCATTAAAATTTGAAGTATTTCCCTAATTTCCTTTTTTCCAACTCCACACTCTCCAAGATACTGAACTGTTGCCAGATAGTTTTTCTCAAATTTACATCACCACACCTCCCACAGTTAAAACACTGCAAAGACTTCAAAAGCTTAGTTTTGTTAGTACACAAATCAAAATTCATAACATGCTGCCTTCTTTCAACCCACGCTTCCCTTTGCTCTCTGCACGTCAGCAACCATGGCCTTTTTCACTTCCTCTCTCTTCTGCCACAAGACTTATGTTCATGTTATTTTCCTTTTACCTAAAATAATTCCACCCACTCCCCTCTCTCCTAGCTAACTAGGTTTTCTTAGCTTCTTCACCTCCTCCTGAATACCTCCTTTGGTTTCCCCAGTTACTTAAATCTCTGATTTTAACACTTTGTAATGCCCTACATTTATTATAGAAGTAATTGTGTGCGTGCATTTAAAATTAATATCTGTCCTCTTTACTTGAACATAAGCGCTATGTGATTAGAGATTGTCTTTTGATTCTTACCTCCTTAACACCTAACACAGTGCCTGGCATATAGCAATTCTAATATATACATTTGTCAGAAAAAAAAAGAAAAAATCGACATGCTGATATTTGGGCTCCTGTGGAGTTTAATCATAGGGAGAGAAAGAGCTTTCAATTTCTGAAAGTATCTGGTTCACTTGAGAATTGTCTTAGAAATATTAGCTACACTTCCAATCAAAAACTAAATTCCCTCTCTAACTGCAAATCTCCTATTTGCACTCACCTGTCAGTGAAGCATAAATCTGTTTCAGTTTGCAGAAGAGTTAGGGCAGCCATCAACAGACAGGATGGTTAGTACCCTAGAAGCAACAAATTACAAAAGATTATGTGTACTAGGGATGCTAGAGGTGATGCTCCTTCAGTAAGACAGTCAGGTTTTCCACCTCCTATATTTAAAATGGAAAAGGCAGAAAGGATGAAGAAGTTATGTGCTTAAAATTAATGGATTAGACATTCCAATGAAAAAGAGGCCCAGTGGGAATAACAATATACAATATTTAACTAAGGCATATGACTACCAATAGTAACAAAAATAACCACTAAGAGTTTTTGAGCATTCCCAAAGTGCCAGGCACTATGCAAAAGAGAGTAGCTAATCCCCAGATGAGAATGGAATCCTAGCCAACTTCCAGCTCCAGTTTCAATTCACTTAGTCTGTTTAAGCACACTAGAGTCTATAAACCAAACATGCAAATTTATTGATTGACAATAAGGATGAAAAGGGAAGAGACAAATGAATTCTTTTTTTCTTCTAAAGAAAGAGAGACTCATTTAGCATTTAACAGTAAACTATTTAATGTAAGGGACCTGAATGACTCTCTTTTCTTTGGAAATAGAGTATTATTCTTATATAAATTTTAAAAATGAGCTCTCTGTGTGAGGTTCTATACTACAGTTTTAAGTGAGATGTCAGCATTTAAAGTCTTTTTGGTAGCCAATAGTTTACCTTCACTAATTCAACCAATGTTTTTTGAGTACCTCTTCACTTCATGTGTCAAGTACTTTTAAGTGTTCAAGTGCTTACAATAAATACTCATGAATTTCAAATTTCTATGCATTAAAACGTTAGTATTATCAGAATATTTAAAAATATTTTTGAAAGTAAGAATAGCTGTGCAATCACTACCCATATAAAGAACTGGAACATTGTTGGCACCAAAAAAAAAAAAAAAAGAAAGAAAGAAAAAAGCCCTTGTCATACCCTTCCCTAACACTGTACATTTTCTTATTCCCAAAGTAATGACCATCCTGACTTTAACTTTCATCATCATAGCAGGGTTTTGCCTGCTTTTTAAATATCATTTCATGGATCATAAGATATATAGTTTCCCGTTGCGGAGCACAGGCTCCGGACGCGCAGGCTCAGCGGCCATGGCTCACGGGCCCAGCCGCTCGGCGGCATGTGGGATCTTCCCGGACCGAGGCACGAACCCGTGTCCCCTGCATCGGCAGGTGGACTCTTAACCACTGCGCCACCAGGGAAGCCCTGTCTCATCATTCTTTATTCACTCATTCATTCATTAAAGCCTTCATTCAGATCATACTTTCTCCTTTTCAGTGATTTTGTTAAAACTCAAAGAACAGAAACCGTTTTTAAAATTTTGAACTTATCGATGTCAATGACCATATTTCAGATAAAATATAAACATGTTAAGATTGTCTTATAAAAAGTAGCTTTACCTTAAGCATTTTCTCAAAAACTTTGTATTTTCAGCAAAGGAGTCTTTCCATGATTCCATAGGAAATACCACTTTTTAAAAATGCTTTTACAAAATGTACCTTTCCTTGACACATTTTCTAAATGGCTAAAATATTTCTTAGACATCTCATTAATCCGCCTTTTCTGTGATGTGGGAGGTGGTGATTGTCCTATTTTACAGATGGAAGAAGGGGCATAAGAGGTTAACAGACTTGACACAGAGAACCAGGAGAAAATCTGGGAATAGAAATTAGGTCACTGGATATATTAACGTGCATGTGAGGTTTCCTTTCTTTTCCTTGTATACATGAAGATCATGGATAGAGAAAGTCCTAAGACTCCTTTTAATGAACCTCAGGAAATATTATGTGACTGTAGAGATAAAAGACTGTGCCATGCCCTAATTTAAAGGCTTTAATCTCTATGGTTTCCTCAGTCTAAAATATTTTATATAACTTAATCAGCGAGGTTGATGCTTCCAATCACTATAGGTTTTGGGGGGAGCTACAAATACCTTATAACAATATTGAACATTTTCCTTTGACTAAAATGGTAGGTAATTGTTTGATATTATTGGGTGGACCAAAAGGTTAGTTTGGTTTTTTTCCATAAGATGGCTCTAGTAGCACTTAGTTGTCTTTAACTTCATTCAAAACAATTTTGTTAGATTGTATGTGAGAGCTGTCATATCAGCATGCATTTAAAAAAAGACATCAGAATTGGTGAATTTTTGTGTAGTCGTTTTAATATTGAAGATGGAAGAAAAAAGCAACACTTTCAGCATATTATGCTTATTATTTCAAGAAAGGTAAAAATGCAACTGAAACACAAAAAGATTTGTGCAGTGTATTGGGAAGGCGCTGTGACTGATCAAAAGTGTCAGAAGTGGTTTGCGAAGTTTTGTGCTTGAGATTTCTCGCTGGATGTCACTCCACGGTCAGGTCGACCAGTTGAAGTTGATAGTGATCAAATGGAAACAATAATTGAGAACAATCAACGTTATACCAAGCGGGAGATAGCCGGCATCCTCAAAATATCTAAATCAAGGGTTGAAAATCATTTGCACCAGCTTGGTTATGTGAATCGCTTTGATGTTTGGGTCCCACATAAGTTAAGGGAAAAAAACCTTCTTGACCATATTACCACATGAAATTCTCTACTGAAACGTAATGAAAATGTTCTGTTTTTAAAACAAATTGTGATGGGTGATGAAAAGTGGATACTGTACAACAATGTGGAATGGAGGAGATTGTGGGGCAAGTGAAATGAACCACCACCAACCACACCAAAGGCAGGTCTTCATCCAAAGAAGGTGATATTGTGTATATGGTAGGATTGGAAGGGAGACCTCTATTAAGAGCTCCTTCCAGAAAACCAAACAATTAATTCTAGCAAGTACTGCTCCCAATTAGACCAACTGAAAGCAGCACTCAACGAAAAGAGTCCAGAATTAGTCAACAGAAAATACATAATCTTCTGTCAGGATAATGCAAGACCACATGTTTCTTTGATGATCAGGCAAAAACTGTTACAGCTTGGACGGGAACTTCTGATTCACCCGCCATATTCACCAGACATTGCACCTTCGGATTTCCATTTATTTAGGTCTTTACAAAGTTCTCTTAATGGAAAAAATTTCAATTCCCTGGAAGACTGTAAAAGGCACCTGGAACAGTTCTTCGCTCAAAAAGATAAAAAAATTTTGGGAAGATGGAATTACAAAGTTGCCTGAAAAATGGCAGAAGGCAGTGGAACAAACAGGTGAATACATTGTTCAATAAAGTTCTTGGTGAAAATGAAAACTGTGTCTTTTATTTTTATTTAAAAAACCAAAGGCACTCTTTGGTCCACCCAATAAAATGGTGACAACTCTTTGATCTCTGCTACTTGAACTGGGTTTAAAGGTACTAGTAAATTGGTGTGACACAGTCATGTACTGGAACACATGCCAAAAAATCAAATTCATAAAGTTTGGACTTACGTAAGATAGTCTGGCTCTTTGTCAGTGAGACGATGTTTCAGAGTTGTAGAATATGTCATTCCAGAGAAGAAAAACTAGATAATCATTTATGTCCCAGTAAATATAAGGCAGGCAGGCAAGAGTGAGGAATGTCACTTTTAGGGTAACATTTTTATGAGTAGGTAGAATATGGGTATTTGAAGGGTGTAAGTCTGAGATACTTTTCCATCTCCTGTGTAATGTGTTCTGACTTTCAATGTCAGAATTTCAAGTTCTCCATTCATGCTCATCAAATGAATGTATGAATGGTAAGATCAGAGCAGCAAAGCAGTTTTCGAATTAAGGAATTTGGAGACCTAGAGAATATTGAGACAGTTTATGCATTTAAAATCAATAGCAATTTTTATTTCTCCTTTGTTTTATGTCTTGTCAGATATTATAATTAGATGCATAATAATTATCCTAGCACAGTGTATTAAATGCAAAAGGTGATGAATAAATATAAGTATACTAGTTTTATTACTAGAACTGGGGTAAGGCTCAGGGATTTGGTCCCAAGAACTGAGTCCTTAGTCTAACCACTACGGTGAAGATCATATTTGAAAGCAAATCAGAAAAAAATCGCTGAGCCTAAAGCCAAGAGCCTAGTTAATTTATTCTGAATAGGAGAAACATTAATCCCTGAAATTAAGTTGACATTAAGTCTTTAAGAAGGAGGATCTGTTTTGTCCCCAGTGCTCCATGATGGAAAGTGGATGCTAGACAGGGTCATATTTTTTTGTAGCAGAAAAGGAACTGGACTTAGAATAGGATTCCTGGGTTACAATCTACTGTTTACTTGCCATTTTGCCTTAGAAAGAATATTATTTGATTGTTGTAAATATCAGTTTACTTACCTTCAAAACAGTGGTTTTAATGACTGTACTTTTCATTAAATTAGACAGGAAGAGGTTTAAACTTATATCCCCGATATATATTGCTGCCAAAGGAAAGTTCAATGCCAAGAAATGAGATGACACAACAAAACAAGAAATCTGATTTCTACTCAGATTCCAAACAAGAAATAATTCATCCCCTCGAGGGAGAGTTTAAAATTCTGCTCTCATTGTCCTATCACACAAAACTCTAACTGTAGCAGAGAATGGATTGGCAGAACGATACTCATGAGGACAGGATGTATTTAGGTTAGAAGGAGAAAATACAACCCATAATGTAATAAATCATATAATCAGCAATTAAATTTTCCTTTACTTTTATTTATGCATTCTCATGTCAAAGTCACAGGAAGTGTTTGGAGGATGTGAATTTTGTCTCTATACCTTAGAATTAGGCTAAGCCAACTTTTACTATATGTGCCAAGGCAATGTTACATAAAACTATAACATTCCAGAGTATACTAGATGGAGATAAAGCCTACATAGGATGTGTATTTTGAGATCATTTTAACCATTTCCAGATGTAAGTAAGAGTTCAGTAATCAAGGGAAAGGAGAAAGTGGATATCTGAACACAGATTTTGTGGCTCACAGCAAAGGGGTTTTGGAAGTGTAGAGAATACTCTATTAATCTCACTGATAAAAATATTGCTAGAAATTCCTCAAAGTGAGAAAGAATTGGATACTGAGATCTGAATCAGGGTATATAATTTGTACAATATTTAGTATGCATGTGGATGTGGAATATTTCTTTTGTCATAATACAGTCTCAAAGATCTGCACCAAGTATTCTTGTTTAATCAATTACACAAAATTCCAATTTAAAAAGTCTAGGTATTACTACAGGTACATTACTTCAGAGAGTAAATTTTCCATAGATTTGAGAATTAAAATAAATTAAGTACACAAAATTATTTGTTCCAACACATACTAAGCATGCAGGAAGTTGAGTTATAAATAATAAGACAAAGGTAACATAAACTTCCCTTTCTGTTGTTAAATGGCAAGATCTCAAGTCTGAATTAAATTTAGTAAGCAATAGGAAATTACTGAAAACTTGTATTTGAATGTGTTCATGTGTTCATTTTGGAATGGAGGTTGGAGAAAGAATAAGGTTTGACCATCACTTGGTTATTACGTGAACATCAGTAAAAGGATGAGTCATCCTCATAAAATAGAAACGTTTTTGGTCAATAAAATGAAGTTATAGATTAATATTGATTGTCATGAAAATATGTTTGTGATATGCCACTAAAGTTTTTAAAAAACTGGTAACAACACAGTAATGTATATTTTACTCTTTGTTAAAACTATAGGTAGTATATACAAAGCTACAGTAATCAAGACAGTATGGTACTGGTACAAAAACAGAAATATAGATCAATGGAACAAGATAGAAAGTCCAGAGATAAACCCATGCACCTATGGTTACCTAATCTATGACAAAGGAGGCAAGAATATACAATGGAGAAAAGACAATTGCTTTAATAACTGGTGCTGGGAAAACTGGACAGCAACATGTAAAGGAATGAAATTAGAACACTCCCTAACACCATACACAAAAAAAACCCTCAAAATGGATTAAAGAACTAAATGAAAGATCAGATCCCATAAAGCTATTAGAAGAAAAGATAGGAAGAACACTGTTTGTCATAATCCAGTGCAAGATCTTTTTTGATCCACCTCCTAGAGTAATGAAAATAAAAACAAAAATAAAAAATTGAGACTTAATGAAACTTAAAAGCTTTTGCACAGTAAAGGAAACTATAAACAAGATGAAATGACAACCCTCAGGATGGGAGAAAATATTTGCAAATGAAGCAACAGAAAAGGGATTAATCTGGAAAATATACAAACAGCTCATGTAGCTCAATATCAGAAAAACAAACAACCCAATCAAAAAGTGGGCAGAAGACCTAAATAGACATTTCTCCAAAGAAGACATACAGATAGCCAAGAGGCACATGAGAAGATGATCAACATCACTAATTATTAGGGAAATGAAAATCAAAACTACAATGAGGTATCACCTCACACTGGTAAGAATGTCCATCAGAAAATCTACAAACAATAAATTCTGGAGACGGTGTGGAGAAAAGGGAACCCTCTTGCACTTTTGGTGGAGATATGAATTGATACAGCAACTATGGAGAAAAATATGGAGATTCCTTAAAAAATTGAAAATAGAATTACCTTATGACCCAGCAATCCCACTTCTGGGCATGTACCCTGAGAAAACCATAATTCCAAAAGACACATGTACCCCAATGTTCATTGCAGCCCTATTTACAATAGCCAGGCCATGGAAGCAACCTAAATGTCCATCAACAGATGAATGGATAAGGAAAATGTGGTACATATATACAATGGAATATTAGCCACAAAACGGAACAAAATTGGGTCATTTCTAGAGATGTGGATGGACCTAGAGACTGTCATACAGAGTGAAGTAAGAAAGAAAAGAATAAACATCGTATATTAATGCATATATGTGGAATCTAGAAAAATGGTACAGATGAACCTGTGCAAGGCAGAAATAGAGACACAGACGTAGAGAACAAACGTATGGACACCAAAGGGGGAAAAGTGGGGTGGGATGAATTGGGAGATTGGGATTGACATATATACACTAATATGCATAAAATAGATAACTAATGAGAACCTGCTGTATAGCACAGGGATCTCTACTTAATGCTCGGGGGTGACCTAAATGGGAAGTAAATCCAAAAAAGAGGGGATATAAGTAGACATATAGCTGATTCACTTAGCTGTACAGCAGAAACTAACACAACATTGTAAAAGCAACTATAGCCTCCCACCAAAAAAAATATATATATATATGTTTGTATATGCATTTATACTTACTATATGTACATATTACATGCCGATATTTTATTGTAAATGTCTCAAGAGATATAGGTCAGGTATAATTTTGGCTTATCTGATTTTCATAATTATAATACATTATGAAAAATATTATCTAAAAGTTATCAGTAACATATCATCTAAATTGACACTGGCATATTTGGGCGCTCACATCTTCTCAAATGTCTTGAAAACTCTATTAGAAAAAAATATTCAGCATCATTCAATGGATAACCTACTTATGTCTCCACTACATGATGATACTAAATTTCTGAAAACATTTTGGGGGTATTTAAGACTGCTTGCACTTGACAATAAGCAGTAATAATCATGTTCAAGTAAAATTAAAAATTAACAAAATTAAACATTTTTACTATATATTATAAATGGTATGGTATTTTCTATTTTCTAATTATACTGTCATTACTTTTTGTAAATCTCAAATATCTATAAATCAAGCAGTATCAGTAACAACTTAAAGTATATTTAACATACTGTGATATTTTAAAATCTGAGATAAAATATCTCAATATATGTGTGTTTATGTATAGATGTGGGGTGTGTGTGTGTTATGTGATTTCAGTTCAGGTAAGAAATTACAGGAAATGTAAATGTAGATATGCCATTATTACAAGACTATGTAAAAATCTAAGAGGCTTATAAAAAATTCTTAATCTAATAGAAAATCATTATATTACCTAAAGTATTACAAAGATTACTACTTATAAAATTATATTGTTTGCTTTGTTTCAAATTCTTAATCTCAACAGAAAAGTTTGAATGAAAAATACTAGTAAAAGACCAGAATTTACTTGTTTCAGAGAAGCTGAAATGATTTTTGTAGAATCACTTTCACTGAAAAATGTTATATTTTATTTCCCTTTGGTAAGGAACAGGTACAGAGTTCTAATCTTTATAAACTTGTTGGAAAAAGGTAAACTCTCTATCCTATGTTTTCTCTAAGAAAATAAGGTCTGATATGTAAGGAAAAGGTGATATTTAATAGAACACTATCAAAAAATTTTAAATTATAAGACCCTCAAGACACAGTTTTAACAAAATTAGAGATTCTACGAAATGAATTAAAATTTTAGAAAACAGCCGGTCTTATCCGTAACTTAGATTTACACTTCATTTACGTCCTTCTCCTAATAAACAATTAACCAGCTGGCTTTACTTTCTCTCCAGCCTCATCTCTTTGTTTTTCTCCAATGTACTAGACTCCAGAAACATTGAGCCCTTATAGTTTATTAAATGTTCAGACACTCTGCCAACATTCAAGGCTTTACATATGCCATTCCCTTAGCCTAGGGGTGGGGTACACATGAAAACCCCAGTTTCATCTGGCTAACCCCTTTATCTCCTCATTTCTTGTTAGTCTGGTTCAGTTTAAAGGTATCACCTCAATTTTTATTGTGGAATTTGCCTTGACCCACCAATATTTAAGTAGGTGTTCCTTCCATCTGTTCTCAGAGCTCATGCTATTGTGATTACCTGCATTCTTTCTTATTTTCCCTTGCAGAATAAGTGATCCTAGGTTCCAGGATCTCTGATTGGCATTGCCAGTGCCTGGTGTAGTACCTTATGTTAGGCACTCAATAATTCTTTCATGAATACGTGAATGGCGGCTTTTAATTCTGGCCTATGGCTCAACAGCATTTACTGCCAATCGAATTCATGAATTAAGCTTTCCATTCGTACTTCTGTTATGACAGTTTATCTTTTGATAGCTTAAAGTAGGCTAAATGGATTGTTTATAAGTGTAAACATATGAATGTATTTATTAAACCAACTATTTCTTGTGGCAAAGAGAATATTTGGGGTTCCATAAATCTCATAGTTGATTCTAGCAAACAGGAAATTAAAATTTCCAGCCTCCCTTTCAGTTGAGTGGGATCATAAGACTGATTTGCGGTGAAGAGAATGTGGGCAGAAGTGATACATGCCACTTGCAGACCTGGCCTCTAAAACTTCCCCCTGATCCTTCACAGCCTCTCAGTGCTTCCATGACTGATGAAAGGGAAAGAGTTTAAATATATTAATAACTATGTAGAGTCTCCCATCACCATCACCAACTTGCATTAGATGTTGATTCACACAGTGGATGAAACTTTGTGTGTTTAAAAAAAAGTCAGAAGAATTTCTATTCTAAAAGAACAAGACCTGCTTGTTAGAAATAGGGAATTATTATCACTCAGCATATTTCTTTCAAAACAAGATTGAGAAAATTTTTAAAACTTGGGCAAAATATTAAGGCTTTCAATAATGTAGATTTTTTTCTTTTTAAAAATATTTGAGTCAACTCAAAAAAAATAAAATAAAAACCTTACACTGTTTAGCTACTGAGATTTTGGGCTGGCTTATCTACAGTGGCTAAAGCAGTTATCACTAGTTTGCAAAATTTTCTCTAAGACGGTAAGGTGTGCTTACAATACTTGTGAGCTTATTATTTATTTAATAATAGGATGCTATCAAGAGGGTTTAAACTACAAGGCCCTTTTGAATCACAGCTTCAAGAAAAATTAGAGATTATGTGAAATAATTAAAACTTTAGGAAAAAAGGATATGCTATCCCAACATTCCCCTTTATAATGTTTTATTTGAGAAATTTATAAACACACACAAAGTAGAAAGTGATATAATGAACCCCAGGTACCTATTAACTGGATTCAATATTTAATAACTATTCTTGTATCATTTACCTCTTGTCACTTTATGGTTGAATCCTCTCAGCAAATCTAAGATACCATGCCATTTCATCCGTAAATACGTGAAGTATGTATCTTGTTGACACGGCTTTTTTTTTCTCTCTCTAATGTAAACCACACAAATCTTGGATTTATTTCTATGCTCAATGACCTGTACATAATATAACCAATAAATAATATGCACATATATTTAAAAGGTAAATTATCCTCATCTTATACATTCTGTCTGCAATTTACTTTTTTTCACTTAACATATATTTCCTACATTAGTACATGCAAATTTACCTTGTTATCCGTTAATAGCTGAATAGCATTTCATTGCAGCAGATGTACCAAGATTATGTGAATGTATATGTAAATGTGTATGTACGTGTATATCTATGTTGACTTGTGCAAGTACTTGTAGGATCAGTTCTTAGAGCTGGAATTGCTAGGTCAAAAAATGCACACATTAAAAACATTTTAGAGGTAAAACAAATACATAATTTTTTTTTTTTTTTTTTTTTTTTTTTGAGAGCACAGGCTCTGGATGCACAGGCCCCGGACGCGCAGGCTCGGCAGCCATGGCTCACGGGCCCAGCTGCTCCGCTGTATGTGGGATCTTCCCGGACCGGGGCACGAACCCGTGTCCCCTGCATTGGCAGGCGGACTCTCAACCACTGTGCCACCAGCGAAGCCCTACATACAGTTTTTAAATTAATCTCTTAATATCATCCAATACATAGTCCATATTCAAATTTTCCTAATTTTCACACAACTTCCTTTTTACGGTTGGATTGTCCACCACTTCTTTGAGTTATCTCTCTAGTTTTTTATTCTATAACTTTCAAATTTTATTTTGCATGCTATTAACTTTTTTAAGAAGAAATTATTGTCCTGTAGACTGTCATGTGAAATAAACTTGTCTCAGTGTGATTATACCACTTGATCCATAATTGAGCTCATTTGGCTGGTCGATATGATTGCCTCTAACTAGGTCATGATATTTCAAAGAGTGTTATGGAAAACTCTACACTAGAATCAATTGTTGCCACTGAAATAAATTAGGTCTAGAGGTAAAGAAAGATTGGTAGGAGAATGTCTTTGGGTAAAGGAAGGGAACAGGAAAGATCATATTCCTTCATGTTCATGTTTTACTTTAAATCCTTGGACTCATTAGATTTATAAGTGCTCTTTTCATATTCTTGTATACTAATTCCATCTTTGATTTTTCTGTGTCTGTTTCTAATGAGGGATTTGTCTCCTGTTAATGGTTCATATTTTTCTACTTATTTATATACCTAGTAATCTTGACTGTATGCTAGTAATTGTGAGTCATACTATGTAGAATGCTGGGTTTTCTTGTATTTTTTTTTATAAAGATAATTGAACTTTGTTCTAGCACACAATTAGCTTACATTCTTTCAATTTCTTCCTTTAGTTACTTGATTTCAGTTTGGATAGTTTCAGAGCAGATTTTACTCTGGGATTAGTTTAGTCTAGTAACAAAGAGGTGACCGTTTTGACCACACTACATGATGCCCTATGTATTAAGAAGTATTTTTATTCTAGCTGATGAGAATTCCAGTTCTCAGCCCTATGTGATCGCCATGAATTGTTTTGGTATCACTTTCTAGTAGTCCCATCCCTGACTTCCTTGGAAGGTTGGTCAATACTTAGCCAAATACTTGAGGGGATCCTTCTGCAGGTCTCCATGGCATACTCTCCTTTCTTTTCTCCTCTTCTGTCCCACCCTATCAATCATCAATCTCCTCCATTTCTTGTATTCCTCCCTGAAAATTATAGTCTCTACAAACAACGTCTTCCCAACTCAGTTGGGTTATGCTTGGGTTCCCCTTGCTTTTTTCTGAGGCATGGATGGAATCTTCCTAGGTAGTCTGATGGAAATCCTAGGATTATATTGCTATTTCTCTTCTCCCATGAATCTCAGACATGGGCTGCCTGATCCAATGTCTGAAAACAGCTATTTCCTCCACTCCCCTGGGGTTTCTACTATTTTATAGTAGCAGGGTGATTCTCATTGCAATTAATCCTCCATGGATGAAAGCAAAACTCTTGAAAGAGCATCTTTAATTAGATAATGTGTAGTTCAACATATTCATTATTGTGGTGGATATAGCCTAAAGTAACCACCACCACCTCAGTCATGAATCACACCCTTTTACAATTTCCTCACCTTGAGTGCAAACAGAACCTGTAATTTGCTTCTAATCAACAGAAAATGGGAAAAGTAAAAGATTTTGCATGCAATTAAATACCCTAATGAGTTTAATCTAAAGGGAATTATTCTCATGGCCCTCATCTAATTAGGTAACTCATTTAAAAGATGGTATAGAAGTCTGAGACTCTATTGCTGGCTTTGAAAAATGAACCAAAAAAAAAAAAAACTGCCAAGAAATCTTCCACAATGAAGTGACATCAGTCAACAACCTGAGAGAGGCTGGGAGTAGATTTTTGCCTAGTTGAGAATGCAGCTGGCCAATACCATGATTTTAGTCTTCAATACCATGATTTCAGAGAGACTTTGAGTACAGAACTTATCTATGCAGTCCCCAGACTTCTGATGTACAGAAATTGTTTCATAATAAACAACTGCTGTTTTAAGTCACTAAGTTTGTGGTAATTTCTAAGGCAGCATAGAAAGCATAATTATACTGAATACAGAATGAACTCTTCAAATGTTTCTAATTCTTCATTAAGCCACATTAAACACAGCAGCTACAAATGAAGGAGGCATATAATTCAATTGCCGTTAAGTGCTGAGTGCTTATTGTGATCACTTCTTCCAAAAGGTGACTCTCATTGATGATCACATCCTCTATTCTCAGACTACTTCCTGTAGAACATGGACTCCAACGATCTCTTGACACTGCAAAGACCTCTATTCTACTTCACTATCCTTTGTCTCCTTTTTGTCTTTCCCCTACCCTTACACAGCTTAAACTATATGCTTAATTATTAAAATCACTCCCTTGCAAATATCCTACTCTCACTTGCCCCTTTCTTCCTTTACCATACTGTATAAAACCTAAAAACTGGAAAAAAACAACGCTCATCATTCCCAGTTTTTGTTCTTACCAAAAGTGACTAGCAAAATAAGCTTAAAATCAGAATGACTCTTCCCACTATAGATCTATGACAAAGTTATCCCAAATGACTATTACATATTTTATTTCTCTCTGCTTTGCCAGGCTCACTTAGAGCTTATGACCTTCCCTTTTACTTGTTGAAAGAGAGTAGCATTGACATATATATACTACCAAATGTAAAATAGATAGCTAGTGGGAAGCAGCCACATAGCACAGGGAGATCAGCTCGGTGCTTTGTGACCACCTAGAGGGGTGGGATAGGGAGAGTGGGAGGGAGACGTAAGAGGGAGGAGATATGAGGATATATGTATACGTATAGCAGATTCACTTTGTTATACAGCAGAAACTAACACACCATTGTAAAGCAATTATACTCCAATTAAGATGTTAAAAAAAATCAAAAAGAAGAAAACAAGCGATAAGAACTTCTACATATTTCATCTCACATCAACCCACCTAATGATATCTACGCCTGTCCCCTAAATTTGTGTTCCCATCTAAAGCCAAGCCCTCCAATTTTATACTTGTTTCCATTCTCTCTTGTATACTTAAGGACATTATTCTAGCAATTTCCCCCCCTCTTCTACAACATCAAAACATCCCTCTATTGGATCCTTTATCTTATTGTCATTACATCATGTTACTTCACTCACCTTTCTCCATAAGATACTGTCATATATCCTTGCTGAACTTTGAAAATTAATCCTCAGAAGTGTCTGTAGTATCTATTGTAGACTGAGTTGTGTCTGTCCTCCCTAATCGCTGTACCTCACAATGCTACTGTAACTAAAGATGGGATATTTAGGGTCTTTAAAGATTAAGTAAGTTACAATTAGGAGATGGGGCCACCACACTGGTGGCCCCATGAAGTACAGCCACCACCCTAGTGGTGCCACCCAGAGGACAGAGCACTGAGCCAAGGAGAATTATTCTCAAGCCTTAAAATCTAATGGAATTTTCCCTGCTAGTTTTCAGACTTGTGATCCTCTTCTTTCCAATTTCTCCCTTTCAGAATAGGAGTACCTATCCTAAGCCTGTCCCACCATTGTGTTTTTGGAACAGATAACTTGTCTGCTTTCGCAGGTTCACAGCTAGAGAGGAACTTTGCCTCAGAATGAATCATACCTTGATTCTCAACCATACTGATTCAGGTGAGATTTTGGACTTAGCATTGATGCTGAAATAGGTTTAGACTTCTGGGGCTGCTGGGATAGGGTGAATGTATTTTGAATATGAGGATATGAGGTTTGAAGGGCCAAAGAGTGGAGTGTTATAGGCTGAATTATTTCCCTCCAAAATTCATGTTGAAGTTGTAATCCCCAGTATCTCAGAATGTGGCTATATTTGAAGATAGAGTCTTTTAAAATGTAATTAAGTTAAAATGAGGTGGTTAGTGTTGGCCCTATTCCAATAGGACTGATGTCCTTATAAGAGGAGGAAATTAGGACACAGACAGACATAGGGAGGGAAGACCAGAAGGCAAAGGGAGAGGATGGCCATCTACCAGCAAGCAAAGGGGCCTAAGAGTGAAGCCAACCCTGCTAACACCTGGAGCTTGGATATTTAGGTTCCCGAACTGAAAAAGTAAATTTCTGTTATTTAAGCCAACCAGTCTGTGACACTTTGTTATGGCAGCTGTAGCATACATTCTCCCTCTCTCCTTTTCCCCTCTTTTCTCTTTTAACCAAACTCTAATTAGGCTTTTGACCTCATTATATGATTAAAACTCTTGTTAATTCCATCAACAAACTCATGCTGTGAAATTCAATGTTTATCTCTCTCATTACACATCTCATTTGACCATCAACAGATACATTTCAAACTGAAATAAGGTATTTTCTCTGTCACTATATATATATACATACATACACACACATACACACACACACACACACACACACACACATATGTTTGCTGTAATGTATTAATATATTCCAAATTTTTACTTTTCTCTTTTTCTCACTAGATTTTGAGTGCCTGGATAGTAGTAATTATTTTCTTATCACTGTTTCATTGTTTTCTGAAATCGAGTTTTAGAAATTGGAATGATGAAGACACAAAAATTAACATATACCTACTGCCTTATTGCATCTGCTAGATATTTTACAGACACGCTTGTTCAATGGATAAAGATAACGCTCATAGAAAGAGCTTAAAATATAAATTTCCCTCCTGAAATATATTTTCTCTGTGTTCTCCTGGAGTCCTATTTTTCTTGTCTTTGGGGATGCTGTGTCTCCACGGAGGCTAACTGGATTTTAGAGAGTAGCCTGCTGCTGTCAATCGTGAAGAGCGTGGGGCAATATGAAGAGTGTCTTATAGAGGGAGGTGGTTTACCAGAGGTAACTGAAAACCTCACTGACCCTACAAAGGACAAAATATGAAAATAATGATGCCAGAACAATTGCAGATTCCCACTTAAATGCCAGGGCATAACACTCCTGGACCAACTGACAGGAAAAAAGAATAATTTTACTAAGTTATTTCTTATCTAATGTACCTCATCCCTAAAAACACATTGAAACTATGTTGAAAACTGCAAGTTATTGCTGCCCTGAGCTTCAATGACTTGTAAAATGCCGGCAATGCACCTACTATAAACACAATGAAAAAGCATTACTGCCTCCAGGAGTGGAGGCCATGTTTATGGAATTGGGAAGTTATGACCCCATCTGTTATGTATGTCGAACAGCTTACCCACTTTAAAATGGCTGCCATGCAGCTCCACACGTATCAGGCAGGGGCAGTGGTACTTGGCAGGGGGAATAAAACAACAACAATATTTCTTTCTTGGCTCATTTCTCTTGCTTATTACCAAATCTGGCTAATATACTGCTGTTAAATAGTATCTCACATAAAATATTAAGCATGCTACTTCCCTTAGATATCTTTCCTAACCCATGTTCAAAGATAGCATTAAAAATTCACTCAAATGTAAAGCACCAACAAACGAATCACTACAAAATAAAGGAGGAAAACTCCTTTTATGAGTTTAAAATGCCATTCTAATTGCCGCTTCCTGCCATTTCCTGTGATTAAAACTTTGTTCTATGTGAATTACATCCTGTCTTCTAATCTAAGTTCTTACTGGTTGAAGCTATTCACAGCAGGCTAACATAACCCAGGAGCTAATTAAAAATGCAGAATCTCAGGCTCCCCTCCAAACCTACAGAACCGGATTCAGTAATTCAACAAGATCCTTACGTGATTAGTATGCAGGTCAGAATTTGAAAAACACTGCTCTAGGACGAACATAAAACAGAAGTGACCTAGAATGGGATATAACCATCTGTGTCTGCCAAGATATAGGTTTGTATTGGTATCTATTTTAAAAGTGGTATGTTTAAGTAAGTCTGTGAAATGCCAGACTAAATGAAATAAGCAGCTGTTTCTACTGCTAGACTGTTAGTTTGTATGAGGTCATGTGTACTGCCATTGTTTCAGACGGGTATAGAGTATGCAGGGTTTTTTTCCCCCCAAAGAATGAAGAAATATCCAGTTGTTTATTCAAATGAACTACTGCATGCCAACTAAATACTAGGACTAAATTAGTACAGAATTTACTTTGAAGTTGCTTTTGCAATGATTTTTTTAAAAAAATCATTATTATATAGCTTTCTGTATTTCTGCTAGCTCAGTAATTTAGACTTCTAGAAATGAACTAGATATTTATGCCCTAATGTGGAAAAATGTTCTGATATACGAAGTGAATAAAAAAAGGAAACTGACAATTATACATACACACTGTAAGTCCATTGTTAAAGTATATATGCCATGTATATTGTTTAATATATATGACACATGGTACATATACACAAGCATGGGAATAAAAACATACAAAAAATCTTAGTGATTATTCTGAGGGATGCAATGAGATACTTGTAATGGGAACTTGCACTTTTTAAAGATTTTGTAGCAATAATACTAGAGGTAATATTTACTTTGTAGAGTTGTAAGAAGTTTTCAAATTAAAAAAAAAAAGTGCTTTCTTTACCCAAATGCCACTATTTCTATTGTTAAGTAGCTAATTTTTACTATTTGTCTCATCTTTTTAGCAGGTATTTCTGCTTTTCTTCTAAGACCCATTTCCATTAAAAAGAAAAGTAGTAGGCAGAAAATGAAATAAACTTCCTCTTGGTTACAGCTCATGTATTTTTGGCAGGAGGAATATTCTAATAAATAGATAAAATAAGGTTTCAGAGTTCTCTGGGTACATAAATGATCTTATCCTTCCTTAAATTAAAATTAATACCGTGGACTCTTGTAAAGCCTTGGTTTATCAGGAATTGTTCCAGTAGGTGCCACCACCCTATCTCTATAAATGAGTCATAATTAGGAGAAAAATTTTCCTTAGGAATTGCAGTACTGTTGTTGTTGCTCTGGCACCCCCTGGTGGAAGAAAATCAGACCGCTTTGGAGAACTGAGGAGTAACCCACCAGGAATCTTGTCTGGAAGATAAACGTGTTGCATCTTTCAGGTAACTTCTAGGATTGGAGCACTTTAGGATGAAAGTACATTTCAGTTACATTGATTTAGTGCTATGGCCTTCTGATAAAGGCACTGCCAGGCCTGTGGTACAAGCTTCTCTGTGCTTCTTGTGGGTTTTTAATATTTAGTAAAGCAGCTGTGTACAGTCAAGTTCAATATCCAGAGATGTAACAGATAAGGTCACAGAGAAAATACGAAATGCCAAACTCATAGGATTATACATGTGCGTGTGCGTTTGCTACATATGTGAAAATTTTGCCCTATATTTTGTGGGTCATCATACAGTCCCCAGAAAATGCTGTCGAAGGCAAAAGTGTTGAGTTGCTACAAGCACAGGATTTGGAGTCAGACAAATCTGGACTCTGTATACTGAACTACTTATCTTGTATATCTTGTTTTCACCTATGAAGTACGTGGTTGAATCACCATATATATCACAGAATTATGAGGTTTAAAGGACTGCATGTAGAACACAGTGCTCAGTATACATTAAGGACCTAAGTTAGTGATACGCAAAGGTTTTCTTTAAAATAGAAGTTTTTTGTGTTTTTTTTAGTTTTCTTTAGTTTCAATACTGGAGAACTGCAGATGTTTCTCTTTTATTATCTGAAAATCAAACTGTACTAATAGTATATAGATAGATGTTTCTACAAAACATATGATGACCATCCCACAGGTTTTCCAGTTACCCCAAATTATTGATGGCCTGGAAAAGACCATGCATTCTACTGATAAAATAGGGATAATCCCCTTGATCATCTTTCAAAAGAGAATGCAGCCCCACCTCCAGCATTTAAATTTGTCCTATTCCATAGGGGAGGGGTGGAAATACTTTTAATCTCTCTCTTAGCATGAGACATATTTCATGACTATGTTTCTGGACTGTCATTCAAGTAGGTCAGGGAAGAGAACAGCTCCTCTCCCAAGAGTCAGGCATGTGGTTTGATGCTGCAAAGGTCTAGTAATTGGAGTCACCAAAGTACTGAATCAGCCCAAGTAGCAGACAGGGAGTCTCAGAGCACTGCTCTCCGAGTGCCAGCATGGACGCCAGCTGCTGCCATTATAGTGACAGCTGCAACCTCTTCACTGAAGAAAAACATCAGAAAAGTCAGTCCTAAGTGGGCCAGCTGCATCGGGTTCCCAATGCAGAATCTTCTGGGAGGATCGGTGTTTATCTCAGTTTCGAAAGTGCAGTTTCTGCTTCTCTTGCACAAGTCAAGGCCTTCTGCTCTTCAAGCACCCCTGTGTATGCTGATACGTTTGGGGTTTTTTTCCCCTGAAACTGTCAATAAATTGGGTGTTTCTGAACTGAAGTTCTGTCATCTGAACTGAAAGCAGTTTTAGAGAAGGCTTTTTTTTTTCTCAGAATTTAGACATTCAGAGGCGAGCATTATGTTCACAGCATTATGTCTGAGTACTAGAGTACATCATTAAAGCAACTACACAGAGCACTTATTTCATAGCCCTGTTGCTTCATTATTACCTGGTAAAAGCCGTCAGCAGCTCTAATATAAGTATCTTTAAAGTATGTGTTTAAGTAGTCTCCTTTAAGGTGTATTACATCTGAAGTATAGGGACAATTCTTTACATATGTTTTCTATCTAACTGCATGCTAAGTGTTTCTAGAAGGCATTCAATACTTCTTTCCTTAGGTACATATTTACATATTTTTCAAAAGTATATACAGTGATTATTATGAGTGTCCTAATTGCTTTACAAATATTACAAAATTCTCCTAGAAGCCCTACTATATCCTTTTGCTGCTATAACAAATCATTATAAACATGGTAGCTTAAAAGAACATAAATTATTTTATAATTCTTAAAATGGGTTGGTCTCACT
Source organism: Neophocaena asiaeorientalis asiaeorientalis (assembly GCF_003031525.2). NCBI lineage: Eukaryota > Metazoa > Chordata > Mammalia > Artiodactyla > Phocoenidae > Neophocaena > Neophocaena asiaeorientalis. The sequence continues at coordinate 2,000,562 of NW_020175017.1, forward strand.
GGGCTAAATCAAGGTATTCCTCCCAGAGGCTTGAGAGGAGTATCTGTTATCTTGTCTTTCCCAGCTTCTAGAAGACACCCACATTTTTGGTTTATACCTCAATTCCTCCATCTTCAAAGCCATCAGTGGCCAGTCTTGTCTTTATCATCTGCTGAATCACGCTGGCCCTGTGCTCTCATCACATCTCCTATTCTGACTCTTTGCCTATTTCACTTTTAAGGATCCTTTCTCCAACTCATGATTCTCAACTATATCTTCAAAATCCCATTTGCTATGTAATGTAGCATACTTGTGGACATGGGTTTCTCCAGAGGGCCATTATTTTGCCTACCATGACTACTGGAATCTTTCTCATTTTACATATGAGGAAATTGAGACTCAGAGAAGTTAAGGAATTTGTCCAAGTTCACACAGTTAACTAGAGGCAGAGTTTGGATTTAAACACAGGCAGTTTGGCTTCAGAGTTTGGGCCTCTAACAACTGCAATTTAGTATTTGTGGTCTGAAAAAGAGAAGGAAAGAACGAAGAAAGGAGCTAGAGACATGTTTTATCTCTACAATCATATACAGTCATGCCAGCTGGTGTTTAGTGAATTAAACTCTTACTTTCAGTTAAGTAGTGACAGCACCAAAACACCGTAGAAAAGAGAGCTTAAAGACAAGAGAAAGAATGCCCCAGAACAAGGAGAATGGGCCACTGAGATTGATCACGTTTGCTGAACCAACGGCTGAGAAAGGCTAAAAATACTGACACAAAAGGAAGAATCACAGTAAAAGAGATTGTATGTAAAAATAACACAACTTTGAAAAGTAGAAGAAAGTGAGGAGGCCGTGAAGGGGATATCAAAGATGCATAATAAAGTAGAAACTGAAAAATCAGAAGAGTATCTAATTGGCAATACAGGAATGCATATAAAATGGGAATCTGTTAACCAACAGATTTCATTGCCAAACTACACAAAATAATCAATTCCATCGTCATGGAAATCTCTTCTATGTTTGTATTATACTAGGTTGGAATTCTAAGTTAAACTCTTTTATGGGATCCTTGTCTAACTTGGAGATGAAGATAATGAACTGAAACCCGGAAATCAAGAAACAGTAAGTAGCAGAATATACCCAATGACATTGATAATTAACCTCACTAAGGTCAGGATTCAAATTCAATATCTCCAGTTAAACAAAAATAAAGCCATTGTGTATACGCCCAAGTAAGAGAGCATTCCAGGAACCATTAGGCTGGTAATTGTGTTTCACATTCTGCAAGTACGTATTCCTTTTCAGAAAAAATAGCAGTTCCTTTTCCAAATATATTTCCATTTTTTCAACAAATATTAAGGAATCCTCTTATATGGTAAGCAGTAAGCATTGTGTTAGGATGCATAGGTAAAGAATGTCATGTTCCAGTTACATGCATGTGTTTAAAATGTGAGAGGACTATTTTAAACACAAACATTTAAAACACTGATTTATTTCCAAAGCAATATGTATTTACTGTAGACAACTTAGAAAATATACAGAAGTAAAAATATAATAATCTATTATTCTACCAATCAGTAAGACATCCTGTTAATAAATGCTAATATTCTGAATTATTTCTATAGACTTTTCCTTATGAATGCATCTGCATTGTAAAAAGAACTTACATTTTAGACACTATTTTCAACTTTTAAAAATTTAACAATGTATTTTACACAAAATGTTTATGGGCATTTCCCCATATCCTTAAATACTATCTTGTCTAATGGCTACATACAAGTTTGTTGTAAATGCACACTATAGTTCATTTAGCCAAGACGATTTTGTTTGCAATTTAGTGAAGAATTTAGTCACAGAACTCTAAATTTCTCTAAAATGTTTGCTCCACAACCCCTTCAGGGACACAGTTCCATCACACTTATCATTACTTTCTATCAAACTCTATCGCACTATTTCCAGTATCCTGCAATTTCATTATGATGGATAACATCTTTTCGCTAATTCTTCCTGATTTCTATATTTAAAGTCCCATTTTTAACATGTTAAGCCTAGAAATATAATCAAAGCGATCACTTTTTAGATGTTTCTAAGACATTTTTCTACTGTTTCTCCTCGTTGTATTTGCATGATTTCTCTAAAGTTACTGCTGATAAAATATACTCCAACATCTGTCCCTTCACCACCACTACTGTTTCCTCAAACTAGTGAAAGATACCATGAAAAGTGTGTTCGGTAATCAGCAAAACAGGTAATTTCCCATGAAAATGTCTTTGGAGAACTAAACTAGAATTATTCCAAGCAGTAGTCAGAAATGGAATTCATCATGTGATAAAAGCTTTAAGTCACTAAATATTGATATTATTGTTACTGTTTAATGTTGGAAGTTATGGGGCAATTATCTGAAATCCAGAAAAGAGAATCAATGAATGAAAATATTCCTTTCAGATGAATTTCTTGTTCATTGCCTGGCTGCCTTACTACCACAAAGCAATTTGGACCAATAAGTAAACTTTGCCATTGCCCTAATGTCTCTCATGTTTACAGCAGAAATAATCTTCACACACAAAAACCAGAGAGAGGGAGAGAGAGAGAATGTATGTATCTAAACTTGTATAATTAAACCTCAGAAAATTGGTACATACTAGATTTATCATTTTTCCTTAAATACATACATTTGATATACTTATTTTAGACTAAATTTAATTTTAAAAAAATACAATAAAAGTTGACTTACATTTTGGAAACTACTTTCAGCATTTTAAAAAAGATTTAAGTGTATTTTGTGCACAATGATTATGCATATTTCCCCATATCATTAAATACTCTCTTGTCTAAATATTCAAATTTAAGGTTGGATTCAATAATAGAAACTTTTTAGAATACAAAGAATATGATTAAGATCAGTTTGTTTTACTGATCACTTATACACCTATATAAAATATCTCAAGATAACATAGTTCAAAAATCCCCTCTGGAAAAAAGTAATACAGTTCATAAAATTGACATAAGTCCCTTTAAATAAGGTACTTTGAAGTAAAATTAAGGTACATACAATGAATTGCAATTAAAATATTCCTGATTAATCACTGATAAAACTTGCAGATAATATTTTACTATTAAAGAGTCAGGATGAGGGGTACTGTCTACAATTTTTAGCCACTTCTACTGGCTCTTCATATAAGGACAACCTTAGGGTAGGCCCAACTGTAAATTTCTTTTGTGTAAATGGATAAAATAGATGTTTCTCAAGAGTTCCTGTTTGCTAATAAATGCATATTTCACCAAGGACCAGAGAAGAATTGGTCCCTTGCTACATCAGAGCTACATCAGAGCTGTGTTTGCAGTTCTGTTATTTTGCTCCAAGAATTATCGAGGAGACTTTTGATTCCTGAAAAAACTGCTTCTTCTTCTAAGAGGCAGTGCCTAAACTTTTAGTTAGAGCCATTCCTTAGCCTCAAGAGTAGCCACATTTCACTAAAGCCAGAACTGAAGGCCCAGCTATCTCAGTCTCTGTGTCCTTGTTTGAAAAAAATAGGTCTGGACAGCTTAAGTAAAGGGCATTATTTACATTTATCTTAATCAGTAGAAGACACTCCTCACAGTCTAGATATGGCTAGGGATGGGTGTAGATGGGCAAACTTGACCCTGCCACACCAATAGGTTATGATGGACTTTAAAATTAAGTCCCAGATGTACAAAGTAAAGAGAACTAGGACTTTTGCACGCCTTTTAAAAATTACACTCATTTTCTACTACAGGGAAATATTTATTATCATTCTTTAATTTTCCAGGCACCAGAAAAAATATATTTTGAACTTCCTAAGTTTAGTTTTCCTTCTAGTATCAAGCAGGCATAGAATGATGACATGGTTTGGCTAATAAAGTAATTCCAAGGGACCATCTATTATCACTCTGCCAACACAGCCACCACCACTGCTTTCATTAATACTCAGGCTATTGCAAATAACCTCCACTTCTCTGGTGCCTCTAATGTGACAAATACTTTGCTAAGTGCTTAACACACATTGTCCCTGATGTACCTTGCAATATCAATGAGAACTGTAAGTATATTCAAAATGAAGGTTTATAAAGACCCTGACTCTCTCTGTTCCCAGGGCCTCTGTCACTACACTAGAACACACCATCTCTGTCCATTTATATAAACCATGTACTGTGTATTGATTAATTCAATGTGCCTGCCACTTTTTTAATAAAAATAATTCATGTATCTTTGGGAAACTGTCTGGATGCCCATGTCAGGGCCTCAGTTCCAACCACACTCTTCCCTCTTTGCATCAGTCACACAGAGTTACTTGAGAATCTGAACTTGAATGCTACTCTGCACAGCCTCCTCATGCAATCTTACATCCAAATTGTCTTCACTTCCTCAGTACCTTATCCAGTCTTTCACGGTAGCTATATTACTTCACATTGTCATCATTTATATTCCTGTCTTTATGTGAAAACACAAGGTACTTGAAGATATGTTCCCTACCTGCCATCTGCGTGCTCCCAAGTTCTTGATACATTGACCGGGTAAAGAACAGCTGTTAAATAAATAAATGTTGAGTGAATTACTGTGTCTGTTCAAGGAAGATAATTTACTGTGGAGGGATGCGGGCTGCCCCTGGCAGGTCTAGACTAGAAAGGATGTTTGATATTGCAAATTGTTGCTTGGAGCAATCTCTTAATCCTGTGTAATTGTTCCAGCATTTCCTACTTAATATTGTCTTTACATATATTATCTGATTCAGTCCTTCCATCCTATAATGTACTTCCTCTGATATAAGCCTTCTTTAAAATACCACATTTACAACTTGGTACAGAGGATAGAGATGTGGATTTCATCCTTATAGGTCAGGTTCCATTATGGTCAGAATTAGTTGGTAAGAGTTCAGAACAAGGACAAAACTGAATCATCTAAAATTTTACAGTTTATTCACATGCAATGATGAAATATGTCTGCATGTTTGTGTGTGAGATGAAAGAGAGAGAAAGACAGAGAGAGAGGTATACAGTGGCAGTAAAATAGGAATGGGTTTTGGAAGGTGAGTGGTAGAATTGTCCATAAATAGGTCTCAGAATTGAAAATTCTTAAATGTTGGAAAGACACAGAAAAGGTAAAGTCTCCAGTAAAGGACAGTATTAGGAAAAGATGTGTAATCAAATTATAAATTTAAGGCTGGACTAAACTTCTAGAGCAATTAGTAGGTATGAGAGAAGTGTATTCAAAGATGTTTATCACAATGAAATAGGGACTTCCTCATCCTCTATATGATGAAGTATATCCAGAATATTTCTAAGGTTTTTCTATTTTTGTTATAAGACATCTACATGTATATTTTTTACTTTAAAATTTTTAACTTTATTTTAGATTTATTTTTTATTGAGGTAACATTGGATTATGACAAACGTCATGTGTATAACATTATATTTCTACTTCTGTGTACCCTAAAGCATGCTCATCACCAAAAGTTTAGTTTCCATTTGTCACCACACCCCTTTCACCTTCTCCTGCCACAGTCCTTCCCCTCTGGTAACCACTATTCTGTTCTCTATATCTACATGTTTGTTTCTGTTTGGTTTGCTGTTGTTGTTGTCTTTATATTCCACATATGAGAGGAATCATATGGTATTTCTCTTTCTCTGTCTTATTTCACTTAGCATGTTACCCTCAGGTTACATCCATGTTGTTGCAAATGGCAAGATTTCATTTTTATGGCTGAATAGTATTCCATTGTATATATACTTCACATCTTCATCCAACCATCCCTTGGTGGGCATGTAGGTTGTTTGCATATCTTGGCTATTGTAAATAATACCATGATGAACATAAGGGTGCATGTGTCTTTTTGAATTAGAGTTTTTGTTTTCTTTGGATAAATATCCAGAACTGCGATAGCTGGATCATATGGTAGTTCTATTCTTAATTTGAGGCATCTCCATACTGTTTTCTATAATGGCTTCATCATCTTGCATTCCCACCAACAGTGCAGGAGGGTTCCCTTTTCTTCACATTCTTGTCAAAATTTGTTATTTTTTGCCTTTTTTTACAGGATCTTATTTTATTAACATCTTTATTGGAGTATAATTGCTTTACAGTGGTGTGTTAGTTTCTGCTTTATAACAAAGTGAAACAGCTGTACATATACATATATCCCCATATCTCCTCCCTCTTACGTCTCCCTCCCACTGTCCCTATCCCACCCCTCTAGGTGGTCACAAAGCACCGAGCTGATCTCCCTGTGCTATGCGGCTGCTTCCCACTAGCTATCTATTTTACATTTGGTAGTGTATATATGTCAATGACACTCTCTCACTTCGTCCCAGATTACCCTTCCCCCTCCCCGTGTCCTCAAGTCCATTCTCTACGTCTGCATCTTTATTCCTGTCCTGCCCCTAGGTTCTTCAGAACCTTTTTTTTTAGATTCCATATATATGTGTTAGCATATAGTATTTGTTTTTCTCTTTCTGACTTACTTCACACTGTATGACAGACTCTAGGTCCATCCACCTCACTACAAATAACTCAATTTCATTCTTTTTTTCTTATGGCTGATCCCACCTTTTTGATAATAGCCATTCTAACAGGCATGAGGTGATATCTCACGGTTTTGATTTGTATTTTCCTGATGATTAGTGATGTTGAGAGTCATCTGTGCCAGTGGGCCACGTGTATGTTTCCTGTGCCAGTGGGCCACGTGTATGTTTTCTGTGCCAGTGGGCCACGTGTATGTTTTCTCTGGAAAAATGTCTATTCCTCTCCTATGCCCATTTTTTAATCACAAATGATATATCCAGTAATGGGTTAACATCCAAAACACAAAAAGAACACATACGACTAAAACAGGACATCTATATATTAATAATGTATCTAGATATTCTCAACTGAAAAGAATACGGCAGTGTATTTTTAGTTGTATTAAGTAGTGCTCTAGGGATTTGGAAAGGCAGAGAACTAGAAAGAAATCAAATCAGTTTTATTAAAATTATGTCACAGAAACAGCTCTATTAATGCCTCTACATTTGTTCTATCTTTTAGACTTCTTTGTAAGCTTTATTTAGAGAAAAAGATATAGTTTCCAAAAAGTGTATCTGTTAGTGTCCAAACAGGAAAATAAGAAAAGAAAAACTTTTTAGTATTTAAAACAAAAAGACTAGGTATTACTCAGGTGATGGAAGAGCCTGAGAAATCAAACTGGTTTCAGGGAAGAAAGGGACTGAATAGCTACTGCAGTGAGCCTCGACCACCACGCTCAGGCTAGAAGGACAGAAGGAAGAGATGCGCTCAAAGTACCTGGGACCAGGGTCACCCACTCTCTCCTCCCAGTTGTTGGCTTCACCTTCTCTGCAAGTCACATTTTCAGACTGGCCTACTTTAAACAATCTTTATAGCTCTGTCAAAGTCCTCGGGAAGACTCTGACAAGTTCACATAAGTTTCCCCACCTATCCCTGAAATTATCACTGTGGCAGAGTGGGAAATCCTGATAATTAGACTTGGATCATGTCCCATGAGCTTACATGGGCTCACAGGACCAGGAGTGGCTTATGTTAAAGATAGGGATATGGAAGCTGCTCTAACAAAACCACATGGTCTAAAGTTATCATGGAATAGGTGTGGGAGGGCAGTAGTTGTTCTCCAAAAGAAAGAATTTCTTACCATCAGAAATATTCATGTTCACTACACAAAGTTTAGAGTACCTCAGACTTACTCTCTGTTCATAGCACACAAACTACTTCCATCTACTCAAAGAGCATATTGGAAAACAAGTGAGGGAGGTACTGAATTAGGGATGACCTTGAGTCTCTCAGATATGTAATGTTTGGAAAAAAAAGTATCTTTGCTATTTATTATTAGTAAAGTTTTGTGACACTTATAAATGACACATACTTGTATATGAAGAACGTAATTAAAATTTGATATTCTAGAGAGACATAGTAGCAACTTCAAGTCTTTTTCCAGCAATATCGCCATCATCCCATGGGGTTTTTTTTTTGCGGTACACGGGCCTCTCACTGTTGTGGCCTCTCCCATTGCAGAACACAGGCTCCGGATGCGCAGGCTCAGCAGCCATGGCTCACGGGCCCAGCCGCTCCGCGGCATGTGGGATCCTCCCAGACCGGGGCACATCCCATGTTTTAACTGTGTAGTAATCAAAGCCTGGAAGGAGGAGGTAGAGAAGTAGGGAGAGGCAGACTGAATTGCTTCAGCTAGCAGCAGCAGCGATTGCCAGATCAGAAAAAGAGAAAGAAGAGCAAAAAGCTGAAGGCAGGAAGAGTCATCTCTAGTGTCAGCAGTTGTTTCAAAGGGACCATCTTGATGACCTTGGTAGGGAAGAAGGAGGAAGAGTTTCCCTGGATGCACCAGTGGAAGCTGTCTCACCTTATTAGGCAGTTATATATTTATGTGAGAGATGTTTACAATTCAGATGATACATACTGAAAAATATCAGCTGAATTAAAGCTTTCTCTCTGAAAAATATGCACCATGTCCGGTGTTAGGAAACTATGCCTTATTTTCTTATATGGCAGAGTTTATATTTTTCAACAGTATTGGATGAAAAATGAAGAGAAGCTACAAAAAGTGATTAGAAATCAACACTATGTTATGGGAAAATGAGCATAAAATTTGCTAACAGCTTTTCATCACCTACATTACGCATAAATACCAAAACAGTCATACATGTGACAGAGAGTATCTGCTTAGTTATCACAGTACTGAGATTCTCAGAAGTTTTTCATTCTAAATTTCATTTCAGAGGAACATCAAAATAATACAGCAGTAAAATTAAATAGCAATGAAAAATAATGAGAGAGGGGAAAGGCTATAGTTATATAAGCAAGAAAGTGTTAGAATGCTTTTAAGTGAGATTAGATATGCAATACATGGAAGGTCAATGAGGCAAATAGAAGTTGTACTAAAAGGCATAGATTTCAATATTGCCTGAACCTTTTTTGTAGGTGGATATAACGAAATCTACAACAGAAAGAGATAGGAAGAGGAAGAGATTATGTTTGAAAACATATGCTGATTGCATTTACCATGATTTCAAAAATAAGATATCTTTAAAAATGACATTGAACTCATCATTATTAATGACCTAGTGTAAAATGTTTTCAAATGAACAATTATTTCTCTTTATTGTCCAAACCACTGCCTATAGGCATTTAACGCAGAATCATGTTATAGCAAAATGTCTGAATTTGTCATCAATCATCATCTTTGAGCTTCCATACTGTGCTGATTCTCTCCATGAGCACAGAGACTGAATTCTCAATATTTATTTAAATTGATATTATTTGCTGCACACTGTGTTATTCTAGAGAAAAAATTTTCAGTCACATATAGGAAAGTAGGCAGCTGATACTAATTCAAAAATACATTGGTAACTGAAAATCATTTTCATAAATGATTTGATGCCTGTCTTTGGAAAATATACAGATTGCAGTATACCACCCTTTGAATTATATTTGAGTTTGTTCTCTGTAGTTACCTGATAATTAATAAGCTCTAGAGACATGGATTTCTAGGACAAAATTCCTACTACAAGGATCAGCTACACTATTTCTGTTTGTTTCAAGACATAGTTGCAGTCTGCGGTCTAATTTTATCCTTGTCTGTATATTTCAAATCAATATTTGTCAGTATCAGTAACCATCTACATGCTAGAATTCTAATTTTTACCAGATAACAATATTTGCCAATTTCCCTGTCACCTAAAAGTCCACTTACCATGTCAGGCAGAACTCCTTCCTTAAAAAAGAGTTTGAAAATGATTATGATCTTCTTTCATTTTTGCTTTGTATTTGTTTTTGCACCACTACTTTTAAAATTGAAGACCTAGTCTCCTTGATAAAATGTTTAGACTTAAATTTTAATCCCTCAAAATAAAACTTTCCCCAGGTCTTCATGAGCTGTGAAAATATTTGATTTTGTTTATACACATAGAATTGAAAATAAGACTAAAATTGGAGCCCCTTACTTCCAAGGAGATGATTGTCTTTCTTCCAAAAATATAAATTATTTTGATCTAGAATTTTCTTGTCACAGTAAGAATACAAAAAAGAAAAAAAAGAATATAAAATACATAAAAGTACAAAAATATAAAAAAACATACAAACCATTTTTGGTGTAGATTTACTGTGGAGAAACTTTGAGGAGAACACGAAAAAATATTTACTAGACAAGTCAAATGCAAGAAAATTAAGCTGATGTTAAATTTGATTTACGTTCCTCTAATGTGGGAATTATTACTGGGAACTCCATGCAGATAAATAACTTTTCTGACGGTCCACAGTTCATTTTTCAAGGAATCTAATGAAACTAGCTCTTAAAAAAAAAAAACAAAAAACTACTGAAGAAAATAGTGTAACAGAAATGACTTGTGTAGCATGAACATATTTTCCTTAACAAAATAAACAAATATATGGTCAACACTAACTTGGATACTGTAGAGAATAAAAAGTCTGAACCAATAAAAAGATACCAAGTGGAGGGCTTCCCTGGTGGCCCAGTGGTTGAGAGTCCGCCTACCGATGCAGGTGACACGGGTTCGAGCCCCGGTCCGGGAAGATACCACATGCTGCGGAACAGCTAGGCCCGTGAGCCACGGCCGCTGAGCCTGCGCATCCGGAGCCCGTGCTCCGCAACGGGAGAGGCCACAACAGTGAAAGGCCCGTGTACCGCAAAAAAAAAAAAAAAAAAAAAAAAAAAAAAAAAAAAGATACCAAGGGGAGAATGATTTGTAATTAATACAATTTTTTATCTTGAAATATAAATAATGTTATGCACTGCCCCCAAAGTTAACCAATTCAGGTACTAGTTACCTCCCCACCTAATTCTGTTAATTTTTAATCATTAGGTATTTGATTCTTCACTGTTCATAAAGGGCTGTTAATGACATATTACCTAACTAAAGTCAGAAGAATACAACAGATAATTTTTGGAATCAGTGATTCTATAAGTAGAAGTCATTTTAAGAATTGTTTAGTGGATTGATACAAGTAATTTACAATAAACGCATAATTGCATATAGGGATGTGTGTCATGTTAGGTAGATGGTTTTGAAAGTTATGAGGTGTCTTTTTTTTTTTTTTTTTTTTTTTTTTTTTTTTTTTTTTTTTGCTGTTGTTTTGTTTGAGAGTAAATAGAGAGCCTCTGTCACTGGAGTTAGGTGTGTCAGAAAATAGAGATAATATAGAGACAGGTAGTGAGAGATTATCTCACAATAATTTTGGTAACTGAATGGAGAGTGCCAGGATGCCGGGTTGGCTATTTAGGTGATTTTCAAAGACTAGATGACACAAGGAAGTAAACCATGCTTGGCGTTAGGAAGAACACGCCACGAATAATACCTGATCTATGACGTGAAGCTCTAGCTGTTGCAGAGAAAGGACAGGCATATGTTCAGTTACCCAAAGTAGATGTGCTAAGTGACATAGAAAGGTAAACCAAGGCCTCAGGAGAGGGATATAGGGTGAAATAATTTATCTTGAAAAATGGAAGATTTTTACGGAGAGCATGGCATTGGTGAAGTGTACCGGAGAATATGTGGTTGTAATTATTTACGGAATTTTAGGTAGAAAAGCTATAAGAACAGAAATATGGATAAGGAAAATAAAATCTAGAGTATCATTAATAGTAGCAAGCCTGTACTGCTAGATATTGTCTTTGTTTTTTTAAAGAAATGGCCATGTGAACCAGAGCCAATGCTAGCTTGGTGGAACTTCTCTGGTCAAAAATGAAATGTGACAAAAGCAGAAATGAGGTTTCTCATGTAGTTTGTAAATGAATAAAAATACATTCTCTAGTCCTGAACTTTTTCTTGTTTTTGTTTCCACTGCTGGATAGAGTGGTCATGATGAAAAAAGATATCACATGAGCAAAGAAAATCAAAAACAGGAGTAAGAGGATATGTTTGTGATAGACAGTTACAAAAATAACCACAACTATGAGTTAAAGATATGTACTTAGGTTTGCCTTGATGGCAAAAAGCACGAGGCCTAGGGGATGGTACTCAAAATCATGCTTACTTACTTCTAATTTAAAATGAATGTATGTATCAGTTTTCATGCTTTCAAGAGATTCTGGTCAAAACTAAGTGACTTGGAGTCAGAGGACTCTCTAGAAAGAAACTTCCCAGAGTTTGGTTTTGATAAAGATCTCCAGTTTTGGGGTTTTCTTGTGCGGTACGCGGGCCTCTCATTGTTGTGGCCTCTCCCGTTGCGGAGCACAGGCTCCGGACGCGCAGGCTCAGCGGCCATGGCTCATGGGCCCAGCCGCTCCGCGGCACGTGGGATCTTCCCCGACCGGGGCACGAACCCGTGTCCCCTGCATCGGCAGGTGGACTCTCAACCACTGCGCCACCAGGGAAGCCCAAAGATCTCCAGTTTTGACAAGATAAAGATATCCTGAACTTATCACCCCTCTCCCATAACACAGCCCAGTGCATGTGCAGATGAATATCTGAGCCCAAATGCATCAGGCTGTGGGACTTGGGGACAAAGGGAACTGCTGAAGATATGCTGATGATTACACTGCTTTCTGTGCTTAGAATAACGAAGTTCTTAGTCTCTGACCCAGGAATCTTGTTCCTTATGCCAATATCCATGAAACTGTGGCAGGTGGGTTTGTCAGCTTGCAAGTAAGGTAAGATACTAGACCCTTTGCAGTTCTTTATGTGGAATTAAGAGGATAAGTGAACTGGTTCCTAAGAGTACCCAATACACCCCTCCAGACCCACTGATCAGAATCTCTGGGGGTAAAGCCTGGAAATCTGAAATATTATCAAGCTCCTCAGGTAATTCATACAAACATACTCATTTAGCATCTCAATTTTAGTACATTATTCATTCTGTCAACTATTCAAACTAGATAATGTCTTTTTCTATCAAAAGTGTAGAAAATCAGTGAATGCAGATTGCACAGAGGTTGGCACAGTACAGACAGCAGTATTGCAAAGTGAGGGTCTCCTCTGTCTCAGAGTTTAGCAGTTGTTAGACTTTTAACTAAGAATTTTTAACTAAGAATTTTCCCTAAGCCCCTTGTCCTCTGTTGACACGGGTAGAGTTCTCAGACTGATGCTGAAAATGCTCACTTGACAGTTCTTAGATACGGCAAAGTCATTATTCTCATTTACTTTGACCCAATGGCCAGATGACATGAATCTGATAGACGCAAATTTTTTCTGATTTAATTCACCTTTTAAAAATTTCTTTCTCTCTCCATTACCTTGTTGCACATACTCCTGCTTCCTCTAGTCTGGAGTTAAATCATCCTTCTATTTTTCTATTTCCTTCTAGAGACTTTCTGCCCTGTCACAATTCAGTACTTTTGCATATCTATTTTATCCACTGTGTATGTTTTGCTCCTGTTTACAGAAATTGGGCAACACCCAGTCTACAAATTAAAAATATCTTTATCAGAAGGCCTGAAATCTAAACAAGAGTAGGAATTCCTCTTACCCATCAGAAACTTATCTGGAGAAGGTACACTTGGTGTTATGGAGTCATGTGTCAAGTTATTGTTCCCAAAGGAAAACCCGGGAGATGAATACTGCCTATTGCTGTAATAGAAAACCAATCTACTTAGTGCCCTGGATATTCAGATTGCTTATTCCAGCCACCTGGGCTGTCACCCTTAAAGCAGTTCTTCTATAGCTCTTGTTGACTTCAGTGGCTTTGAAATTAATAGACTGTTATCAATAACACATTTACAGTCTGCAGTGGATAAAAAGGGATCATTTAAACATATTTTGGAGAAGAGCACACCGTATTTAATATAGTGTAGTAAAGCAGCACTAATGCCATCTTTCAGTGGTTCTTGCCAATTAAGTTGATAGTAAGGGTCACAGTGGTCAATGTTTATATATAAGGAATTTTAAAACCATCGAGGGCATTATCCAGTATGATCAACCCTCGCAAAAACACTATAAATGAATCAAAATGAAAAAAATCCTGGAATGAATTTAAAATACTTTTAAGGAAAAACTGTTTCTGTATAAGGTCAATTATGTATTTCCTTTTTACCACCTACCAGGTTCTCAAGTTCAAGGTCTGATTTTTTTTTTTTTCAAATTCATGCTTCATGTTGCTGTGAATAAGTGAAAAGAAACATAGGTTTTTGCTGTTCTATCTTCTTTCAAAAGATCACTGGGCCTTCCTTAATCATTCATGAACTACTCAGTATTTATCATCTTGGCAGAAAAAGCAACATAGTTTGAGATTACAATTAACTTGTTGGAAGTAAACAATCTTTAACCATCTTTACATTCTATCTAGACAGGTGAAAGGATAAAGAGCACAGAGTTATTAATAAGTAAACTGATAACACTTATAGCTTCCTAACATGGTAGAGTCTTACAGCAGAATGAAACAGACCATGAGATGTTTTTAATTCAGTGTGGTCTTATAATAGATTAATCACATATTCTCAATTAGGAAAGTGAGGAAATGGAATGGGACTTACCCCAAAGATTATAGTAAGTTGCACCTTGTTCTTACTGCTTTGTAGTTAATGGCATTTTATTTTATATAAAAGAAACATGAAAAATACAAATTTTCCCCAAATACTAACATATAGGAAATATTTTCCATTTACTTTATGTGATGTATCATATGTCTATCATGTCTTCTAAGAGGAACAATGATTAGAATATTCTCCAATTTTAATTCAATAACTCTCCTTCATGATTTGTCTACAAATTTTTATGTTTTCATAAGAAAGATCCTTTAATTATACTAGAATTCATTTGAACAGAAATGTCCATACTACAACATTGCTAAACCTTGGGTTTTAATCTATTGACATTTAGATAATGAGTCAACAGATTTTCCCATCTAATATAATTCGATCATGTTAATAAGATCAACATAGGCAATGTTAGATAATTATTTTTAAGAGGCATTCATTAAAAATACATACCTTCTTAAAATATCCATTTATTCATTCTAACTTAATTCTATAAAGTCTGCTTATATTTTGTGAAGTATAGTAAACTAAGAGTTAATAATCTGCGTTCTGATGTCGGAGGTTGTATCAAGTAGCCACTCTATAACTTAACAGTAGAGAAACCTCAAATAAATCACTGAAACTCTGAGTTTTGGTTGCCTGATATGTAGAAATAGTATAAGAAAAAGTGTTTCCCTCCAAAGATAGTTTTAAGGCTGATGCCTGTAGGGGTTAGTAGGGTTAGTAGGGGGTTCTATCACAGTGCCTGGCATTTGGTGATTATTAATTACCATCAATTGGTATTTTTAACCTCATTGAGATGTATGAGCTAAAATTTTTCTAAAGAAAGAAATGGGGGAAGACAAACATGGATTTAGGAAAAAGGCTACAAATACAGATTCCAAGGACTTAAACTCCTGCTCTATGAAGGTCATGTGTTTACTTCACTCTGGGAAGCAAGGAGACTTCCTACTTAGTCTTTCTTAGGATGTTACTTTGAATAGTAGTCCAAGCTGAAAAAATACATAACTATATTTGGTAATGTATATTTCTATTTTCTAAAATATAAATTGTAGAGTAATACTTAAATTAAAAATTCACACGTGGGCTTCCCTAGTGGCGCAGTGGTGGAGAGTCCATCTGCCAATGAAGGGGACACGGGTTCGTGCCCCAGTCTGGGAAGATCCCACATGCCACCGAGCGGCTGGGCCGGTGAGCCATGGCCGCTGAGCCTGCACGTCCGGAGCCTGTGCTCCGCAACCGGAGAGGCCACAACAGTACGTGTGCATATTAGAAGATAGTCTACAAAAATGAAAGTGGGTGTGTTAAGGTGATAATGTTTACAATGATTTATCAAAATTGCTGTAATGGTCTTACGTGATTTCCTTTCTTAAATAATTTTTTATAAAAACAAATATTTCAGAGCCCTCTTATCCCCTAATGTTTATAAAATATCTTTCAAATCTTAGGAACTTTAAGAGATTAATATAATACATCTAATCTGTGGAAAGAATAAGTCTAAGCGTGAACAAGTCCCTATTCTTCTAACATCATGGAGAGTATTAGCTACATTAAAAAAAAACTATTAAAATTCATAAAAATCCATGTTTTCTAAGGAAAAGAGTGAAGTTTTAGCATATCGCACATTCAACATGGGAGAAAAAGATCAGCAAAACACCTGCCAAAATGCATTTTATCTGTTTTATACTTATCAGTTTAAGAATCTTTTATATCATAACTTATGTTGAATTTATGATTCAGTTTGGACTTAACATAATATCTGGAGCTATATAAAATAAATAGAGTCAGAGAAATCATGTGAGGAAATGTTTTCATGTAATACGACAGAACCCCTGAAAGAGAAATAAAAGTGTTTAGGCAACTATCTATTTTTAGCCTATAAATCTGAAAAGTGTACTCTAATGAAACATTCCCAGGTATCTCTTGTTACATAAAAATGCACTCCTTCTCAATGGTTTAAAACAGTAACAATCATTTGTTTTGTTCCTGAGTCTGCGGGTGACAGGGCTCAGCTAGGCACTTCTCACTCAGGATGGTTCATACAATTGCCATCCAAAGGTGGCTGGAGTTGGGGAGATGCTGAAAACTTTCCCACTCATTTCCAGCACCTGATCTGGGAAAATCAAAGAGCTGGCAGCAAGTACAGTGGGCCCTGTATATCCACCATTTCATGTAAGGGACTTAAATATCCATAGATTTTGGTATCCACGGGGGCTGCTGGAACCAATCTGTGGATACCAAGAAACAACTGTACTTCTGGGGCTTCTCTAGTACCTGTCTTATCTCTGGATGGTCTTACCACTCCTTGCAGCTCCTAGCAGGACTCCTAGCGGGACTTCCCATGTGGTAGCCAAAGGATCCCAGAGCAAGTGTCCCAAGAGGGATCAGCAGACTCTTCATTCATGACCTTATCTCACCTGCTCTTGGAAGGCACACTGCATAACTTCCACTGTATTCTGTTTGCTGAAGTTATCGAAAAGGGTTCACCCAGTTTTAAGGGGAAGGGACATTGTTCGTGCCTTTTGTTGGAAGGAAGGTCAAACCTTTAAACTACCTCTGAGACACCAATCAGCTTTATAGGATTAGACAGCTAGTACAATGAAAATGTGAGCTTGTGAAAATCCACAAGCCATCGTCTTTCAGAAATTCTGTTTCATCTGAAATGAGTCACTAAACAGCAATGTTCAGTCCACTGAAGCAGGATTTTCAGTGAGTTCCTGATGGTTGGACTCCTCAGCGTGCAGCAATTTTACTGAGCAAGCTAGTTCCTATCACCTGATGCTTCCTCTGCTTCCTCAGCAGCTGAGGCATCAGTTGTCTTGAATTTCACTTCCATTCAAAGCAAATAATGTGTTATTGACGGTGAGACATACATGCTTGGCATTTAGAAATCCTGCAAGGCAGCTGTTTTGTTTCTTTCAACATTAAACTGATGACAGAAGATTAAATATAATATTAGTTGGAGACCAAGCAACACAGGACTTGGCAGACTGTACAATTAGAGTTTTTAAAAAAGTGGTTAAAGAATATTATCCTTAGTCAAATGGCAAAGTGTTCTACAGAGTAGATTTTTTACAATGCAACCAACATCTGAGCAAAGCAACTATTGATATTTTTTTTTAAGTTGGCTGCCATTTAAATGGGGCAATTAGTTAAAGACAGAATAAGCAAAAATCTTGCAATGCAACTGCTGTTGGTGCCCTGTGACTAATTTAAATCTTTAAAAAGACACAGATTCTAAGTCTCTGGAGAAAAAGCTCAGAGGAAATTTATCAGGGCCGGTGTGCCTGAAGTTACAGGAGAAAACAAGCTCCCTCCAGATCTGCCTTTTAAGGCTAATAACATTCTAATTATAGAGAGAGTATGGTTGCCGCTACCAGCTGAAAGCATTTTGTGGATTTAAAAAGCAAACTGAACTGAAGAAACACAGCTAAAGTAACTGTAGCATCTGTGGTTCTCACAGATTTATTCAGCAGAAACCAAGGTATCCATTAAGGTGACCCAAACTATGAGGGGGTTATGTTATTTCAGGTATGATTAATAAATCATCATTTCACACATGACTATAAAAATGATCTATCCTGGACAATATCCCTCATCTTCTGGAAAATATCAAAAATTTAAAATCACTTCAAAGAGTTTCAGAAATAATACCTCATTATGAAGTGCTCCTAACAAACTTAAAATGTAATGGTATTGCCTCCTTTTCTACATTTGTTACATTTGACAAGTTGAGATAATTACTTGACTTCCATATTCATAATTACCTCTTATGCTATGGAGTTATTTTCAAAACGGAGTTTTCATGACTAAAAGCGTTACTCAGGAGTTCTTCATTTTAAAACTTGCTCTTAGTCTTGGACTATCCCTTGTCTTCTAAACTTTGCTTCCCTCATAATCTGTATGAGAAGGGCAATTACATAATACAAAATGATGAAAATTTAAGCCAATCATGAAATAAAAATAATCATAGTATTAATATATAAAACACTGTAAATGCTTCTTCCCTCTAAATGTGACATTGCAAACTGAGGGTCTATATTACATGGCCCAAGAAGAAAGCATTAAGAAACCAATGATTCACTTTTCAGAGAACAATTTACATGCATTGTTTCTACCTTGTAAAATGAGTTTTGGGCTGTAAGAGTGGGACCAAGAGCAGAACTGAGGACCTAGACTCCTTTCCTGGGAAGCGAGAAGGCAACACCGAAGATTCTGGTAAATGTTGTGAGTTTTGACTCCTATGTTCTGAGTTCAATATTTAAAGGATATTGCAGCAACATGGATGGACCTAGAGATCGCCATACTAAGGAAGTACGTCAGACAGAGAAAGATAAATACCATATGATATTACTTATATGTGGAATCTAAAATAAGACAAAAATGAACTTATCTATGAAACAGACTCACAGACATAGAGAACAGACTTGTGGTTGCCAAAGGGGAGAGGGAGTAGAGGAGGGATGGATTGGGAGTTTAGGATTAGCAGATGCAAACAATTATATACAGAATGGATAAACAACAAGGTCCTACTGTATGGCACAGGGAACTATATTCAATATCCTGTGATAAACCATAATGGAAAAGAATATGAAAATGAATGTATATATATGTATAACTGAGTCACTTTGCTGTACAGCAGAAATTAACACAACATTGTAGATCAACTATACTTGAATAAAATGAATTTTAAGAAAGTCTAAATATATGATTCTTTATATATTTTACATGACAAATTTCAAAATTCTTTACAAAAGGCAGTGTAACTTGGTCATATTTTTTTTTAATGATTAGAGGATATATCCAGGTTGTTGGGGAAATATAGTTAAAAACAAAATCTTATGACCCTGAAAATTCCACAAAGGTAAAAGAAAAAGATGTTTTGTTATTGAATAAGCATCAAAATCTGAATGTGATGCACAGCACAGGCAATTCACTAAAAGATTGCAAAGACAGAAAGCCTTGCTCTGCTCGAGAGTCCTGCATACCCTTTTATAGATCCAAACAGACACTACTCATTACATGTATGTTCAAGATACAAAACTAGTCCTCAAGGAAGAATTTCACAGCACCAGTTCTCACACAGTTCATCCCAAATTCCCTTGGTAATTGAGGTGACCATCTGTGTTAATTGGCTTCAACCAAAGGGGAAAAAGACAAAAAACTTTTTATATCTTTATGACAAGGAGTAGTTTTTCACTTGGAGCAAGGGGGCTACAAAAGTTAGGCTCCTATCCTCCCATAGAGACTTGGAGGTAGGGGAGATGGGGGTGTGAACAGCCTTGATGATTTCAAAAAACTGGTTCCCAGGCCGCTGAGAAAGACACTTCTGAGTCCTAGAGCTAGCCAGAGACCTATTTAGCTTCTAAAAAGATTTTCATACATTTCTAAAACCTAGGAAAGAACTTAGAAGTTTTCTAAAGTAAATGCTCTAAGAAAATGGAAGGAAGGTCTTTTTCCGTATTCTTAACAGGAAGAATTATGCCTCTTTATTTGTATTTGCCCTTACAAGGGAAAATGCATTCTTAGAACTGAGAGAAAAATGACCAATTATATGGTACAAATTCATCATTTATGGATGAAGGGACTAAGAACCAGAGGATTAAAGTGATTTTCTCTGAAAGGATAGGCCCCGATTCTTACTCCAGTGTGCTTTCCAGTCACCATGATTGCCTCAACCAGGTTCCTCAACCACAAGAAGAAGTGATACCCCTAGAGTGAATTGTTCCCTCCTGTTTCATCACTTTTCTTCCAACTTTAAGCCTCTGCTCCATACATGAGCTCCCCAATCTCCAATGCTCATACCTAATGCTCATGGTAATAGTACAAAATGGACAGACATACTCAGGCCCAGGTCTGTTCTTCCATTGGTTATGAGTTATGGCAGTAAAATTCCACATACTGCCAACTTTACAGGTGAACTTTAGAATGTGGGAAAGTAATGGAAATGGAAAGTCATACAAAGTTTTCTAATGCATATAGATCTTCATATTTATTCCCACAAAATAACTGATTACAAAAGACTCAACTTCATCTTACCCAAAGCAGAACAGTTGGTGCTCTCTATCGTGATGCTGCCACACCAACAACTTTGAGTTGTCACCCTCAGAGAGAAATTTTACTCTTACTATAATTATAGAAAGAAATGTAGGTTACCTGAATAGCAAGTATACGCATCTTTACATGTCCCTACCACTTGATAAATAAGAGGTAGAATCCATAAATTTAGAGGATTACTTCTGAATTTTAAAAGTCCTGTTTCATCTTGGCTACGTATGTTAAGAAGCCATACTTTTCTTTTGCTTTAAAGGGTTCCAGACAATTTTATAACTCTCCACACAGCCACTGGGTTATTTAATGTATAATGCCAACAAAGCCACTAGTGTGGAACAAATTTACCTTAATTTCTCAAGTGTATATACATTATTTAAATGATCTGTCAAAAGAGGTATGGTTCAAACAAGGGCAGTATAAACTCACTGATTTTATTTAAAGTGAAGAACTGGGTCTTTTGCCAAATAGCCATAAAATGAGAGCCAAAAGCAGTACTGGAAGACAAACCTAATAAGTTAAAAAAATACCAATCCTCATAATGATGTAATTGTTTTTAATAAGCTGAGTTCCGTTTATAAAACCTGACATAAAAAGTAAAAGAGGTTGGAGTGATTGTTAGACAGCGCCATGAGCCAAGGAATACAGGCAGTCTCTAGAAACTAGAAAAAGCAAGGGAATGGATTTTCTCCTAGAGCCTACGTTGGGAAGGTAACCCCACTGGCACCTTGAGGTTAACTCCACAAAATCCATTTCAGACTTCAGATGTCCAGAACTGTAAGATAACATATTGGTGTTGTTTCAAGCCACTACATTCATGGTAATCTGTTACAGAAGCAATAGGAAACCAATATATTGTAGTAATGAATCCCATATTTGCCCATTAAAATTACCAAGCTGGTTACCATCATGGGCAACTCATTCTCAGTTCCACTCAATTCTAGAAATCAAGACAGAGAGCATGTATGTCAGAATTTTCCCACCTAAGGGGGATTGATAGGTGCTATGATATTTATCTACCAACTTGTACAAATCTTTTGTTGAGGGTAGCTCATGGGTGAAGGGACAGTATTGTAAATATCCCCTTGTGGTCTGACGTGTGGTTTATGGATTAGGCTCCCAGGTCAAAAAAAGCCCTGAGGCAAACCAATTGCAGGGGCTGACATTTGGAAGACAGGCCAGTGTCCATGAAAATAATACAGGCACATGCAGTATTTAGTTCCACTCATGCCCTACATTACATTTGCTCTATCCTGTCATTGATTATTCAAGGTAGTGGCTAAGTACAATTTCTTGGGGGAAAAAAAGGACTTTGGAGGGTTTATGTGACAACTCCTTTTTCTGCTTATCTACTGCCACAATGTATCCAAAAATATTAGGCAAAAGACAATTAAAATTAGTGAGATCCTTGCTGTGCTACATAATAGAGGCAACACTTCTGCTCCAGCAACTAGGACTCTGGTTCAAAGGGACCAAAATATAAGGGATGGGAGGCACAACCTTAAGTGAGAGGCTGATTGTGGTTTCCAGTTCAGTCTGTCCTCTGATACAAGGGAAGAAATTTTCTTTTAGCATGGTCACCAAGGCCTTCTGGCTTTTACACCATGCCCTAAGTTGTCAATTCCTTCCATCCAGGCTTCAGTGACATTTAACAACCAAAATGGTTCAGTCCTAATATTCACCACTGTCCTCCTCTCCCTCAAATGCCAGACATACTGAATAAGCTAGTACACCTCATTTAGTAGTAGCCACAAGTGTCAGCATTTTAATTCTGGTAGAACATCATGCCAGGGCTTATCACACTGTGGTGTTCTTACAGCCTTCTGGCTAGGGAGTGAAGTGATGCCATTCCAGAATTCTATCCTGAGAATCTGCTTCCTACATTCAGTTTCAACAACAATTATCTTAGCTTGGGTTCCCCCAGAAGGTGACCCTGTGACAAATATCCAAATGCAAGTAGTTTATTTGGGAAGTGGTCCCTGGAAACACCCAGGGTAGGAGCCAGGAAATGAGACAGGGAAGGGAGAGGAAGGCAGCTAGTAAAGAATGGATTAACAAACAAGTTACCTCTATGGGCATGGAGCTCAGTCCAATAGAGAAATTCTGGGAGCCTGTGTAGAACACAGGATTCAGGTTATCCCACTGAGGGGCAGTTGCTTGACAGCTGCTCCAGGCATCACTAATTCTCTGCACTCTGGGCTGACTAAGCTTGGGGAGAAAACTCTGGAGTGGAGAGAAAATTCTCAGGCAAATCAAAGTCTGTGCTCAAAATTAGAAGTTCGATCAGTGTGCAAGGAAATGTTTAAGGATGATGACCAGATCTGCTATAGCCAATAATGCTGCTTCCTAAAACCTGCCAGTATAAACACCACCTTCCCTTGGGGATTCTTCTTCCTCTAGTCCATCAACATATTGATAAAAATAACATATATAATCTTCTCTGCTTATGAATACAAATATATTTTTGTCTTTAATTTTTTTTGAAATTCCAGATTCCACACAAACACGTCCTGAGTCCATCTAGAAATAGAGACCATTATTCCCAGCCCATTTCTGTGTTAGATTATCAGGGTAGCTATATCAGTATAGAAGTGTTAATCTAACCCTAAGCATACCTGCTGAACTGGGAATCACACATTGCCTGTGGTTACCTTGGAATTACAGGTTAAACTGATATCTGAATTTACCTTTACCAAGTTTCTTTGCTTCCTTTTCCAACAGCAGCAGTGATCTTACCTTAAACAGTTTCCTTCTATCTACTTTTCCAAGACACTGATGGCTATAGAGAGTTTATACTAGCTGGGACCTACTTTGGTTACTGTGTCAAAAGCATAAGTAGCTCTTCCTTAGGAGACCTAAATTTTTACTTTTTTTAAAAAAATGTAGTTTAACATTTGCTATAATAGAAATAGACTTCCTGCAGTGCCATTCACCAAGGTGGCTACTGATTCCAGTCTTTTCTCAAAAACACTAAAAGATACATTGACTTGTTGTCAAAATTCTTCCTTTTCAAATATTTTTCCAACCTTCTGAAACCTCAAAGCAAATATCAATAACCTACAAATACACAAAGATGACCTTTGGAGGACTCAAATTAAATATTTCTTTATTTTTCATGAAGGCTTCTCAACTGGTTTTATGAGATTGTCATTCTGAAAAGGTATTGTCCTTTCAATTTGTTCTCTAGCACATATATAAACAATTTTTTTGTATTTACATTTTGGGTATATTTCCATACAAATGCAAAAGAGACTAGAAAACATCTAGCTTTTTAAAATTTCAAGATGATAAAAATAATATTTTTCATCTATAGCAACTCAAATCAAATTTGGGGTTGGGTAAGTTTTTCTTCCTGAAAGCTTTCTCTTATGTACTGAAAATTTTAAATACAATCAAATCTACATGATGATGAAAGATCTGTGGAGCTTGCATATGAATGCATGATAATTTTTCCAGCTCAGCTAATAGTTAACAAAATAAATACACTTGAGTGGTAATATCTCCAGACTAACACCTAATAAACATTTGCTAATGTAGTTACTACTGAAATACAAATTTTAAAACATAATTACTAATAGCATATATGGTAGCCTGAATAATGTCCCCCAAAGATATCAAGGTCCTACTTCCTGGAACCTCTGAATGTTACTTTACATGGCAGATACAGAAAGACAAAAGACAAGGAAACAGATTTTCCTGCAACCCTCCAGAGGGAACCAGCCCTCCAATACTTTGCTTTTAGCATCATAAGACTCATTTTAGACTTCTGGTCTCCAGAAATGTAAGATAATAAATATGTGTTTTTTAAGCCACTAAGTTTGGTCATTTGTTACAGCAGCAATAAGAAACTAATACAGCACATAAAGAAGTTATTCTGGGGTAGCAAAAAAACACATGATTTTAGTTGCAGAAATTTTCTTGCAAAGAGATGAAATTCCCAGAATATTTGAGTAAAAATGACTAGAACTCTGAGGAAAACTTCAGTTATAGAAAGCCTTCATATCTAACCTGTTCCCCTAATACCTTTTGTGACTGAAAATCTGGTGTTATAATATGGCCTAACCAGTGCTGATTTTAGGCAAAATGATAAAAATTGATTACATGGGTCCTCTACAACTTTTTCATCCATCTTCTCTATACAGGCTATGCGGCCTCAATTCACTCTTTACCATTTTGTTCAGAAAGGATATGATACATTTATTCTCAGGAATACACAAGTTAGTGATGCCTGGCTTTTATTTTAATATAGGTCATATCCTTACCCTAGAATGGTGGAGTGTTTGATTATTTTACTGAGAAGTGGCAGACATCTCTGATTAGAGTTTTCCAAGGATCCCTAAAATCACATTTAAAAGGAAACTGCCAAATCTGCATCGATTCAAGTCCACCTAGGGCCAAATGAAGCGAGATCAGCTCACAGGACCCTAGGTGATCAAGAGTACAAGAGATGTATTGCAGAAGCAAGAAATTAACTGTAAAGACTTAGGTCTTAGATTTCTATCTATAAGTTACAGAGCCCTGACTTATTTCTTTCCTTCTGACAAATGTGGACCCTAAGAGAGTAAATTCTGGAAGAGTTTTGATGTCATATCAGGAAAAGACGACAGGTACAATGAAGAATAAGGATATGAGCGGCTGCTTCCCAGGGCTAAGGTTTAGATAACACTGTCTCAGCCAATGAGGTACAAGAGCATGCTAGATCAAAACCAAATGTTTAGGATGGACTAAACCTGATGTTTTACTTCTTTATTAGTCCACAGTGGGTGGCATTGAAAGGTAATAAGGAAAATGGAGAATTTAGTAGGAGAAACTCAGGAAGGAGAAAGTTGATGACAAAATAAAATTCTAAGTATGCTTCATATTGTGTGCCTTTTTGCTATAAGGAAGAGACTGTGAACCAGTCTGTCAGCTTATACCATGGGGCTCATAATAGATTCATAACAAAAAGAATTATGAAAAATCAACACCTAATGTGCCATTTAAAATCACCTGAGGAAATGAGGTTTATCTGACATTTTCTAGTTTCTATAAAGGTTTATTTTACTTTAGGTACATGGATAGGAGGAATAAGAATTAGGAATCAATATGCATAAATTAGAGATACTCCAGGTTGAAACCAGCAAGTTGCTATAAAATGCATGGATCTGAGCATAGAGATTCAGGAGTTTTCTGGAGAAGGTGTTGTAAGGAAAGATGTGCTTTCATTTGGAGGGTGGAAACTACAGAATTTCAGAAAATATAGACTAGTTGGGGATTTTGTAATAAGGAATCCACATGGTTCTCAGGTGTTTTAACCCTTAGGCCTCATTTCTCAGTTCCAGTCTGGTTTGCTATATTCTTTACTTTGGTTCCCAGATATTAAATTTCATTTCTTTTCTTCCATTCTACCTCTTCTTTGGTCATATCCAGAAAATGAAGGATCAAGTAGTAGGAAAAGAAAAAAATCAAGGCAAAGCCTTAGTTCTCAATTTTTAGTGAAATAAAAGAACTACTTAGTCATGCATTTACCTCTGCTAGCTAGTGGTCTAACACCTGCCTGAGAGGTTTATTCTCCTACAGAATCCACAGGGGAATTATGAGCTTGAAACTAGAAGGTGTATTTATAGATGTGTCCATAAGAATGGAATATATTGGCTCAATGCTGTATATACCTGGCATTGACATTGTAATTATTTGTTCCCTAGTCATAGATGGGACATTAGCTTTTTTTTCAGAGAAGAGAATTATAAGAAGCTCTAAACATAAAGCAGGTCATATTATGACATGATATAAATCAGGATGGAGGATAGGAATTAAATCCAAAATGACTAAAGAAGGATTCCAAGAATCTAGTTGTAATTCAAACAGTTGGGATAGCAGCCCTGGACAGAACATTTTCCAAATTTCAAGAGAAATTTGTATGAAGACATAAAAGTTTTTAAACGACACAAACTAAAACCTTTTACTTATAACCAATGTCTAAACAGTAGCAGAGTTTATGAAAATGACTGGTATTATGCTTCATTGCACCCTAAGAAGGTAAAAATATATTTAGTCCTCCCATTCCATTCCCAAACTACTTGAACACTATTAAGCTTTGTGATCAACAATCCACAAGAAAATTAGCAGTTTTACATATATTATGAATTTAGTTTAATGTGAGGTTATATGCATACTATTCTCATCCACTGTTCCCTAACTTCTTCCAGAAGTCCCACCTCCAAATATTCCTTAAGCTTCAGAAGCAAAAACTGGATGGGAAATTTTTTTTAAAATAGATTTATTTATTTATTTAGGCTGCGTTGGGTCTTTGTTGCTGTGCTCGGGCTTTCTCTAGTTGCAGTGAGCGGAGGCTGCTCTTCCATGCATGTTCAGGCTTCTCATTGCGGTGGCTTCTCTCGTTGCAGAGGATGGGTTCTAGGCATGAGGTCTTCAGTAGTTGTGGCAAGTGGGCTCAGTAGTAGAAACCAGCAGGTAAAACCAGTCTCTTAATCTACGCAGTGCTTTAAACATTTGCCAAAATTAGGCTGGGCCTAAGCCAGTGGGGGTCAGGGGTGGGAGACCTTTAAGCCCCTGAGGCCACTTCCTCTGAGCCTTTGTATCCAGCTGAGGCTAATGAGGTGAAAAATTTAGCCTCTCAAGATGTTTTGACAATATCTTAATGTTTTTTTCAGAGACCTTAAAAATGGATCAGAGCACAGTATATTTTTCTATTTAGTTTACCCCAAGGCCACACTGTACATTCAACTAAGTTACACACCACTTTGTTTTTTACTTCTAATTATGTCAGCTAAGTAGTACAACAAACTCACAAAACAAGGTAATACAATGAGCACAGGATTGTCATGTAACTAATACATGCACGTGCTCTCTCCGCGGCCACACACACTTGTCAATCTACCTACTTTCTATCTAGTGTGAAATGCCTCAAGTTTTCTAAAATTTTATAAAAACATAATGGAAACATTTCCATTCCTTGATTCTCCTGTAAATCACTTTCTTGGTGATTTCATCTATTCGACGTGACAAAAACTCTAGAATTGGTATCTTGAAACCAGACTACACTACTAAAATTTCAACTCATATATCAATCGCAGTGTCTACGACACATCTACATTTGGATGCCTAACAGACCTCTCAGATCTGACGTGCTTGTGGTCAGATTTGTCACCAAAGTGATTCCCAGTGAATCTCAGCCCCATTATTCATGACTTTGGAGGTCCCTGCCACATGGAGTTTGGGTGGGGCTGTGCAATATGCTTAATCCAATAAATGCAGAAGTAGTAGGTGGTGCTAGTTCAAGTCCTGAGCCTTATGAAGGCCTGGCCAGTTCTGCTTTTGTGCTTTTGGAGCCTTAAACCATCAACCAAGTTGTCCAGCTACTATGATGCAGAGACCAAGTAGAGAGACCACATGAGAAAGCCACACAGAGAGAAGCACACCTGGACACAGTGTCCCAGATTTCCAGCCACCCATAACAAAATACTAGACATTTGGGTAAAGCCATATTGGACATACCACCCCCAATCATCATTTGCCTATATCCTTAGGAGAAACTCAAAACATGACGGTCCAAAAATCGTACGGCTGATCAGTCGTTCCTCAGAATTATGAAAAATAATCAAAAGACTCTTTTAAGCCAGCGTGATATAGGGTGTTATTCATGTAGCAATCAGGGACCTTACCTGGATGCCTAAAGTACCTTCTCATTTGGATGCTTAAGAGACATTTTTAATGTGACGTGCTCAAGACAGAATCCTCTCCCCAGGCTTCCACACCCAGGCCTTTTCATCTCAGTTGATGACAACTACTCTTTTTTCTCTGTTGCCTTTAATTTCTCACACTATAATCTGTGAGATTTTTTCTTCTGCCTCTATTTTCAAAATGTATCCAAATTCCAACGACTTTCTTCTACATTCAGAGCTAACACCCTGTCTTAAACCATAATCATCTTTACACAGGATTACTATGATAGCATTCTAACGAATTTCCCTGCTTTTACCCTTGGCCCCTGCAGTCTAATCACAGCACACAGCGGTCAGGGTCATCCTTTCAGTAAAAAAGTCATAATGTCACTCTTCTCCCAAAAATCTCACTGCAAAAACCAAAGTTTATAGTGGCTTAGAAAGTTCATATAAGCTATCCCCACCTCCAACCTTTCTGATTGTATTTATTTTCCCCACATTCACTCTGCTCCAGTCCTATTGAACCCCCTAATATTCTTCAAACTTGTCTGGCGCATTTGGAACTCAGGGCTTTTTCACCAACTCGTCTCTCTGCCTGGAATGCTCTTCCTCTATATACTTACAACACTAATTCTTAACACTCAAGAAATGTTCAGGGACTTCCCTGGTGGCACAGTGGTTGAGAATCTGCCTGCTAATGCAGGGGACACGGGTTCGAGCCCTGGTCTGGGAGGATCCCACATGCCACGGAGCAACTAGGCCCGTGAGCCACAGCTACTGAGCCTGCGCCTCTGGAGCCTGTGCTCCGCAACAAGAGAGGCTGTGATAGTGAGAGGCCCACGCACCGCGATGAAGAGTGGCCCCCGCTTGCCACAACTAGAGAAAGCCCTCGCACAGAAACGAAGACCCAACACAGCAAAAATAAATTAAAAAAAAAAAAAAGAAATATTCAAATGCCTCCTTCATGAGGCCTACCCTGAACACTATTAAAATTGTATTCTTTTCCCCTAATACTACTGATACAAATTCCCCTTATGCTACTTCTTTTGTCTTTTTCTCCATACCACTTATCCAATATACTGAACAATTTATTACAGTGGTGGCTTTTCTGTCTCCTTGCTAGAATGTAAGTTACCTAAGGGCAAAAATCTGTCTATTGGCTCAGTGATACTCCCATAACACATTGTATGGCACAAAGTAGGTAATCAATAATTACTTGAATTAAAATGTGAATCAGTGCCAAAATCTACAAAACTAAAATATTTGCAAACATGTTTCCTCACCCAGATTTCTTCCTAATCTATTGAATTATAGCCAGAGAAGTATCACTCAGGTGTCTAGATGATGATTGAATTTCAACCTATGAAAGGCATTTTGGAATGTGACGAAAAAAGACAGTTTTGAAAGACTATATATGAGCTGTTTTCAGTCAGATTTTTTTTTTCTAAACTTGAGGTGTTTTAGCAATTTTATAAGAGGAAAAGTGTTATTCACTGGGAAGAATTTAAGATAAAAAATATACCTGTACGTAGCACAGTTTCATGTTCTTTTAATATCTTTACAAATCATAGGTTTCCTACTAGATCTGAAAGTCCATGAAGACAATGGAAATATATGCATTTTTATTTCTCCTCAGAGTTAATGCATTAATTTTCCCAGATATGTAAGCTATAAACATTCCTGAAATGAAAGAGTGAATAATAGTTTTATACAGGGGATCAGGCTATTCACTCTGGGAAGTATGGCACTAATAATAAGAGAAAATAATTAAAAGGAAAAGTTAGAGTTCAGAAAACATTTTAACATGCAAGGTTAATTTTTAAAGATAATGCATAGAGGAAAAATAACACAAAGGTATAGACAGTCAAATTCATCTAGTTTTAATATTAGAAGTTGAATGTATGTGTCTGTATTTTAACGACCAGAGACAAGTGTAAAATATTTTGTATTATAAATGTTTGTCAGTAAAAATGTACATAACCTAAAGTATGTACAGATAAGTGTACAGTTCAATGAATTATAATGTGAAGAGGCTCTAGTAAGCATCACTCCGTGAATTTATAGAATGTTACCAGAACCCTAGAAGACGCTACTGTTTTACTGTTTTTGAACTTTACCTACATGGAATCACATAGTGTGTTTCCTACTATGTCTCACTTCTTTGGCTCAGTATTACATGTGAAATTTATTCATGCAGTTGAGTTTGCTCTAGTTTATTGATTTTCATTGTTAAATACTGTTTAGTATGAACATATGGCAATTTATCCACTTAACAGTTGATGAACATTTGGGTTCATTATAAATGTGTTAAGTATAAATAATACTGCATGAACATTCTTATATGTCTTTGGTGCACATGTACCCAAATGTCTACTGGGTATTACAGTAGTTGCTGTGGTCTGCTGCCCAGATCCCCTCTTCCAAAAACTGAAGTGCTCATCATTCTGCCTATTGCTGGAAGAACTGACAATGAACAGTTATCAGATGAGCTCTTCATGGAAACTCGCCATTCATCGACATGAGCTGCCTCCTGTGAGGTCAGGTCTACTTTTCATCAGCAGCCTGCATCCAGTGATTAGATCACATGTAGTTATAAAATCCTGGCAATAGAGCTCAAATTCTGGACAACTCTGAAAGGCCGGTGCATATCCAGAGCTCCACATAGGGTGAAGTGGAGGTTTTTGTTGCAAACAGATTGCAGTTCAACTCTTTTCCTCTGCCTGTACCTATTTCTTTTGCTTCTTCACAAATGTTGATACTGAGAGCAATCCAGAATAGACTTCTTGCACACAAATGTCCATATCATAGTAGGCTCCCGAGGGAATGCAGTTTCCAAATGGTTGTACCAATTTACAATCCCCCTGGCAGTGTATAATTCTGTACCCTCTATCTCACCACCAACACCTGGAATTGTCCTTTTAAATATATTTTGTAATTTTAAATGAAGTTTTTAAAATTAGTAATGACTTCGGTGAATCACACATGAAATCAATTCATTTAGTAAAATAAAGCTCACTTACTACACATGCATTCAGAACTCTTGACCATTTTTAGTCAGTTGCTGGATGGTATTTATTGTGTGTACATTATGTCAATTTTTCAAATTGGGTTGTTCAAATCTATATTCTTACCAAGTTTACTCTTTGTATGCTTGGCAGTCACTCTCTTGGCAGAGAGAGGTTTGCTAAAGTTCCTTACTGTTGTTATATAAATCTTATGTATTTTGAGACCATGTTATTAGGTGAATAAAAACAGCTAACATTACCTATTTATGATGGTGTTCCTTTCTTTAAAAACCTAATTTGTGTGATATTGGTACAGTGATAACAACATTCTTCTGGATTATTGTCATTAGTTTCCTTTCACCTCTATACTTCAATCTTTTCTGAATCTTCATATTTAACATATGTCTCTAGATAGTGGCCCATTTTGTTTTTGTTTTTGTTTTTTTGCGGTACGCGGGTCTCTCACTGTTGTGGCCTCTCCCGTTGCGGAGCACAGGCTCCGGTCGCGCAGGCTCAGCGGCCATGGCTCACGGGCCCAGCCGCTCCGCAGCATGGGGGATCTTCCCGGACCGGGGCACTAACCCGTGTCCCCTGCATCGGCAGGCGGACTCTCAACCACTGCGCCACCAGGGAAGCCCAAGATAGTGGTCCATTTTGTATATGGGCATGCCTATACACTTGCATATGTGTTTTATCTATTCTGACAATCTGTCTTAATTACAATGTTTAGCATTTTACTCTTAATGTAGTTCTAAGTGTATTATGCTTTATATCTAGCTTGTTGTTTTTATTTGTTCCTCCGGCCTGCATTTCTAGTTTTCTCCTTTCTTGTCTTATGTTGGATTGAATATTTCTTTTAGTGTATCTTCCCTTATCTTAGTTTGATACTAACCCATTTACTATTCCTTCAATGGTTTCTCTAGATTTTGCAAATTGTAGCTTTAATTTATAAAACTCTAATATAATCAGTGTTTTACTTCCAATCAAATGCAAGTAACTTAAAATACTTTAAGTTCATGTGTACACCTCCTGATTTACATACTAGATTTGTCCTTTAATACATTTTATAAAATAATCACACACTGCTTCCTTTTTATCAGTGTAATAATTTTAAAATTTTCCAATACATTCAACTTTTTTATTCTTTAATGTACTTCTGAGCTTCCATCAAGGATCTTTCTTTCCAGCTGAAGAATACTCTTCATTATTTCCTTTAGTGAGGATTGGTTGGGGATAACAGTTGTTTCATTTGTCCAAAAATAAATTTATACTTTAGTTTTAAAAGGGTAAAATCAAAATAATTTGTATAAAGAAAAACATAATATCTCATAGATATACATTTTGATTAATTAATTAATTTACTAGATACTTCTTTGCATCCAGCACTCAGGTTAAAAAACAACATTGCCAACATCCCAGAAGACTTACATCATACTTTTTTCCAGTTGCTACTATCCTTAAGAGTAATCAGTGTGCTAATTTCTCACACCTTTTTTATGAAGTTCAACAAAGGCAAACTAATATATCATACACAAAATGTATCACAACTGATTTCTTTGGCTCTAAACTACCTTTGTATAATTCACTCATATTGTGTATGTAGTTATGGATCATTATTCCCCATTGCTATATAGTATTTCATTGTATGATTATAGTTCTATTTATTTATTCTACTGCTGATGGACATTGGCTAGTTTTCAGTTTGCATATTGTATTGGTTTGATAGGGCTGCCATAACAAAATGGAGGCTCGGTGGCTAAACAACAGATATGTGTTTCTCACAGTTCTGGGGGCCAGAAATCTAAGATCAAAGTTCTCGCAGGTTGGGTTTCTCCTGAGGCCTCTCTCTTTGGGTTACAGATGGCCATCCTCTAGGTGTGACCTCACATGGCCTTTTCTCTGTGTATACTCCCCTATGTCTCTTCCTTTTCTTGTAAGAACAGCAGCCATATCGCATTATGGCACTATCCTTATGACCCCATTTAACCTTAATTACCTCTGTAAAGGTTCTGTTTCCAAATACAGTCATTATGTGGATGAGGACTTCAACACAGCTATTTGAAGGAAACACAATTCAGTCCATAAAAAGAGGTATATTACAAACTGCATTTTGGACATTCTTTTACATATTTTGGTGATCATATATACTTATTTATGTTTGATATATTGCTAAAAAAGGAACTTCTGGATTATATGATATCCGAATATTCAGCTTTAATTGATCTTCCCAGACAGTGTTTCAAAGTGTCTGTAACAATATTCTTTCCACCAGAAGCACATGAGAGTTCTGGTTGCAAAACATTCTTAATCTACATCCTTCCTATACAGTCTCTCCTATTCAGATTCCAATTACACCTGTTTCAGGCTTTTCTACTATTCCAGTGATAAACAGACTTCTAGGATGGCCCTGTGATTCTCATTTCCTTTTATCCATATCTTTGTGTAATTCCTTCCTCTTGAATGGAAGTGGAAATTGACTTCCTTCTAGACAAGAGAATATGGCAAAGGTGATGGAATAGTCACTCCCATTATGATGTTACATTATGTAACACTTTACCTTAGGGGACGAGAGCAAGAGATTCTTCTGCTGGCCTTGAAAAATTAAACTGCCATATTGTGAGGAAGGGGCCTCCTGGGAGAGGGCCGCGTGGTAAGGAATCGGCAGAAGATCTCTAGAACCTGACAGCAGTCTCTAGCCAATATTCAGCAAGAAATACGACTTCAGTCCTATAGCAAAGTGGAATTGGATTTTGCCAGTGACCACATGAGCTTGGAAGAGGATCCAAGTGTTACAGAAAAAAACACAGCTTGACTAATGCCTTGAGTGCAACCTTGTGAAACCCTGAGCAGAGGACCCAGTGAGGTGATGTTCACACTCTTGACTCCTAGCAACTGAAAGATAATAAATGTTTAAAGGCACCTTTGTGGTAATTTACTGTACCAGATAACTGATAACTAATAGAATTCCATGCATTTCTTACATTTTTAAATACTTTTCATCCATTTAAATCTAGATTGCTTCTATGCTGATCTTTAACTCACTAGTTTACTCTTCATAATGCCTAATATCTGTAAACACAGCATTTGAGCACAGCATTTTAATCACAGTTTCTTTAAGGATATATTACTGGGTCATATAAACCTAAGTTGTCTATTTTCTTTCAGCACTTTATATCAACCTATTCTGTTCTGATCTCCGTTGCTTAAGGCCTCAGTCCAGTCTCATTTCTGTACCTTCAGAATACATAATTTTGTTTTGCCTGCTTTGAGATTTTTACTCTTTAGTTTTGCTCTTTGGTTTCCCTAAGTGTTATATGCCATTATGTGGTTTTATTCTTATTTATCTTGAGGATCTGTGGCATTTATTGATTCTTTGACTTGATATTTAATTGTTTACAATTTTTCCT
The DNA here is from genome assembly GCF_003031525.2 of Neophocaena asiaeorientalis asiaeorientalis. Taxonomy (NCBI): domain Eukaryota; kingdom Metazoa; phylum Chordata; class Mammalia; order Artiodactyla; family Phocoenidae; genus Neophocaena; species Neophocaena asiaeorientalis. Next base: position 2,035,138 of record NW_020175017.1, read on the forward strand.
TACCATATTCTCTTTCTCCTCTTCTAAGACCTTAAGTGCATACGTTAGACTTACACTGTACCCCATATGTCTTTTGCACAATTTTTTGTATCATTTATCCTTTTTCTTTCAATATTTTCTTCTGATATGTCTCACACAGTACTTACTTGCTTTTCAGCTATGGTGAGTTTTCTGTTAATTAACCTATTCATTGAATTTAAATTTCAATTATTGTAGCTTTCAGTTCTAGAATTTCCATTTGGTTCTTTTCAATAGTTTTTAGTTCTTAACTTAAACTCTCAATTATGTCTTTTATTTCTTTGATCATTTTAAGCATTTTTACCCTAAATTTCTCTAGATTTTACAACTGAAATTCATGTTTCTTTGTATGCCTGATTTTTATTGAGTACCAGCCATTGTATATTTTTTAAATTTAGAGATAATTTGAGGTTTTAGATGAAGTTATCTTCATATCTTTGGGCAAGCATAAGAGTAGAGATTAACAATGACAGTACACATTAAGCCTAGTGGTTAACCGTGGTTGCTCCTCCTTGGCCGGCCTACTCCAAATATTGCCCCCAGTGCTTGAATCCTTAAGAACGCTCAGGTTTTCTACTTCTCAGACATGATTTTGGAACTGAAAAAAGCCTTGAACTAAAAGTAACACTAAACGCCAGAGTTCTTTCCTTTTTCTTATACCTTGTCTCCATAATAGTAGTTCTTCAACACCTTTAAGAAAAATTAAAAAAAAAATAATTTCCTCCAACTTTCCTATCTGCTCTCAGTGGGGAGAGCTGGTGAAAACCACATTGTCTGCCACTGTCAGAAGTAGAACCTTAAAATAAGTATTTTAATGAGCTCAATGACCAAATCATTATTCTTAGAAAAAGCTATGCATTCCAGGATATGTAAAATAATTTATTTGGTCCGGGTAAATAGGTAGCTGAAGCACAAAATAAGAAATTAAAAGTTTTGGGAATGACTTGCATGTCTTGATAAGTGAAAATCAAAGTAGGAAATTCAACACTGTTGAAGCAAAAGAATGATATTTTCAAATATAGTTGTATAAAGGAAAAACATTCATATAGAGTGTTGTCCATTTATTTGCTTTCATAAGGCTCTACACATTTAGTCTCGGTTACTTTATAAACACTTTCAAGAAAAAAAGTTCTTCAGTATACCTGAATAATCCTTTCCCAATCAAAACAATATATATAAGTAATTAGCATGTTCTGTATTGAATATTCCGCACATACATTGTAGTTAACATCAGACCTTAGAAATGTGTAGAAAACACATCTAAACTCTGATTTTTTCCTCTTAACCCTGTACACATATCAAAGCTACATGGGACAAATAGAAAGAGAAGCGAATCAAGTATTGATCATTTTAGGGCTCAAAGGATTCTAAAGTGGATAGCTCAACATTTGATTGAATAATTCCCTAGGGCATGACAAAAAAATAAGTGAAGTGACTGCAGGATTTAGCTGTGTTGTTTTCTTTGATAAGTGACCTGTTCTTTGTAATAGTAGCACTTTGAACTGTTTCAGAGCAATTTAATAGATATTATCTTTTTGTCCTCAAGGTAGAAGAACAAGTATTATTTCCAGAGAGATTAGGTGAATTGAGAACATCACACAGCAATTTAGTACAGAAATTAGAAATAAATTCTTCTAATTTTGTGTTTTTCCATTATACCACATTTCCCCCCTGTAATGTTAGATGATGCATGACCAAATATTTACATAGAATGGTGAGAAAACTATTTTAACTTTCCCTTATATACAAACTCTACTATTAAAAACACTTCACTGCTTGTAAAAAAATATCTTGAGATACACTCAATCAAAACTGCAATGTGTTGTTCTCAGCACAAACAGCTGTTCAAGTATAATTCCAAAGGGACAGACAATATTACAAAGACATGCTCTAGAGTATCATAAAAGGAGAGATGAGGGAGGCAAAAGAGGGAAGAGCTGAAGCATATCAGGAAGGCAAGACAATTTCAGACACCAATGGAAAGGCTAGAAAGTTGAAGTATCAGGTCTATAATATGCAGACTTTCTACAAAAAATCTAACTTTGGACTGTTCAGATTCTTGCAGTAAAGACTTTCTCCTGCATCGGCAGGCAGACCTCTCAACCACTGTGCCACCAGGGAAGCCCTCAATAAAGACTTTTATTGGTTTGTTAGCCTTAATCAATATATCATTCTCCTGAACTATTCAAACACATTAGAATGACTTGGTTTCTTTAATGGCTCCCTTCATTCTTTCAACAATGAAAGTTATTTTTCTAGGCATGTGGGATGTATAAGCTCAAACTGTCCAATATTCTAGTTCTTTCTTTCTTCTTTTTTATTTTTGTTTACAAAGCCATCAATTGAACATCATTATATTATGATTTTATAAAGTCAATATTTGGATTGGCCATGTAATTGCTAAAACTTTGCTATTTTTTTCCTTGCATCAAAGAAATTCCACATGCAATAATATTTCTTCCTAACATTATGTAGAAGATCCTGCATTGAGAATTTATTCAGTTAATCTAAAAATAGACTTATTCTGACTACAATATTAAAATAGCTTCCTTGGTATATAGTTCTAACTTTACACTTTTTTTTCCCTCTAGTTGAATGGTGAATGTGACTTTGTTTCTATCATTGCCATTGAGAAATCAATTGTTTGCCTACGAAGAGTGAAAATTAGTCATTTCTTTTTGACTGTTTTAAAGATCTTTTTACTTTTGATTTTCTGCAGTTTGACTATCATAATCTGCCATTGAGGTTATTTTCTAATTATATTTTTAGTTCTGGAAATTGGTTCTTTTTCCAATATGCTTGGCTATTTGAGTTGCCATTTTATATTTAAACTCATTTTATTTTATTAAACTATGAAATACATTTACAAGTGAATTCTATAGTATTATACAATAATAGAAATGCAATCTCTTATGCATGATTGTGCAGTTGGTTATTTCTCTGGACTCTGTCAAGGTGGTTTATATTCCCATGTGGTTTTTGTTTGTTTTACTGTGAACCTTATCTTCCTTAAACTTCTATCTGTGGGTTTCTTTAAAGCCTGTATGTGAGATAACTCCACTGAGGATTTGTTACTGTTTGGAAATTTAAGCCACTGTGTGCTAAACTTTTGGCTGGGCATTGTTTAGGACACAGAGAAATATAAATTCCAGAGGGTTCCGGTTCAAGATGGCAGTGTAGAAAAATCCTGGACTCATGTCCTCCCATGGACACACTCAGTCTACAGCTACATATGGAAAAATTTCCTCTTAAATTAAAGCCTGGCTCAGTGATGCTGACACATCAGGCAAATGAGAAGCTGAGGATTTGAACCCAACATTGGATGTTCCAACTTTTAAAACATACAGTTGAGAGATGAGCTCCTAAAAATATAACTTGGAAAACCAAGGGGGCTCCTGTCCAAGATGCACAAGACTGTGGTAATCTGAAAAACCACTCTAAAAGGCTTGCTCACACAGCTCACAAGATGCAGCAGGTTGTACCCAGACTCTAACTGAAGGAGGCTGAACTGCTTATGTTAAAGTGTCAGCCTGAGGGGCACACACACCTAGGAGCCTGCTGGAACACTCTCTGGGGATAGAGACTTGCAGGCCCTATATTTTCATTCTTACTTTGCCGTACTCCAGAGCACCAGTATCTCCTGGAAGGGAGCTTTTACACATGTCTGGTGCCCCAATTTTTGCTGCTTCTGCCTAGGTGACACTTCTTGAATCCTGGCTGGAAGCTGTGTTCCTGGTCTCTTGGGGCTAAAATAATGGGTGTCACCCAGAAAGAAGCTCACACCCTTGTCTGGTAACCTGATTTTTCCTTCTACTGTTAGGGGATACTTCTAGATCACCTGGCTTTGTTGGCCAGCAGGGCTTATGCTTGTTGTCCAACAGTATGCATTTGCATACTTTTAAAAGTTGATGTCTAAATGTCTGGCTTCCAGTCATCTTGAATCTAGGTGCTGAGATCCTCCACTTTGGGACAAATTACTGGTCTTGGCATAACCTCAACTCTTGGGAGCTATTACTAATATAATGGCTGCTTGGACTAGCACTAAGGTTTGAGAGAAAACCAAGAGCTGAGGAAGGGTTGAAGACAAGGTTCACCTCCTATATGAGGTTATTCCTTCAAAACTGGGAGAGATGGTTGTTTCATCTACAGTATAGACACCAACACAGAGTGTTGAACTAAATAAAGAAACAGAAGAATATGTTCCTAATTACACAAGATTAACCTCAGGGAAAAAAGAGTGTTATGACACAAAAATAATTTACCTGATAAAGAGTAAATAGTAATGGTCAAGACGGTGCTCATCAAATGGGGAAGGAAAATGGATGAACACAGTGAGAACTTTAACAAAGAGATAGAAAACATAAGAAAGTACTAGATAGAAGTCACAGAGGTACAGAATACAATAACTTAACTGAAAAATATACTAGAGGGGCTCAACAGCAGACAAGATGAAACAGAGGAAAGGATCAGTCAACCCAAAGAGCAGTGAAACTCACCCAATCAAAACAGAAAAAAAAAAAAAGTAGCTTAAGGAGCTATGTAGAAGGAGGGGAGAGAGATAATGGGGCAGAAATCTTATCTGAAGAAATCATGGCTGAAAACTTCCCTAAACTGGGCAAGGAAACAGACATCCAAATAAAAGGAACTCAAAGAGACCCACACCAAGACATTAACTTTTGATGTTTTAATTACAAAGACAAGGAGAGAATATTAAAATCAGCAAGAGAAAAGCAACTTGTTACACACAAGGGAATCTCCATAAGACTATGAGCAGATTTCTCAGCAAAACCCTTGCAGGCCATAAGGCAGTGGCATAATATATTCAAAGCACTGAAAGAAAACAACCACCAAGAATTCTTTACCTAGCAGTGATATAACTCAGAAGTGGAGAAATAAAGAGTTTTCCATACAAGTAAAAGCGAAAGGAGTTCATTACCACTAAACTAGCTTTACAAAAATGTAAAAGGGGCATCTATGAGATGAAAAGAAAAAGGCAGTAATTAGCAACAAGTACACATATGAAAGAATAAATCCTGCTGGTAAATGTAAGTATATAGTAAAGGTAGTGGATTAATCACTTATAAAGCTAGTATAAAGGTAAAAAGACAAAAGTAGTAAAAAGAACTGTAACTACAATAATTAGTTAAGTGAAACACAAGATTAAACAATGTAAATGTGACATCAAAAACAAAATGTGAGGGAGGAGAGTAATCATGTTTATCTTTACAATGAGATCAAATGAAAGTTGTTATCAACTTTATAAATTAAGATATTATAAATATAAGATATTCTATGGAAGCCTCATGGTAACCACAAAGCAAAAAACCATTCTAAATACACAAAAGAGAGAATAAGGAATACAAGCATACCACTGAATAAAGTCATCAAACCACAAAGGAAGAGAGCAAGGAAAGAAGAAAAAGAAATTACAAAACCATCCAGAAAGCAATTAACAAACGGTAACAAACACATACCTAATAACACTCACTTTAAAAATGAATGGACTAAATTCTCCAATCAAAAGACAGAGTGGCTGAATGTATTAAAACAACAACAAAAAAAACAAATAAACAAAAAAAACAAGACCTCACTATATGCTGCCTATCAGAGAATCACATAAGCTTTAGGGACACACATAGACTGAAAGTGAGAGGACGGAAACACATATTGCATGCAAATGGTAATCAAAAAAGTTGGGATCATTATACCTATATTAGACAAAATTGACTTAAAGCCAAAGACTGTAGTAAGAGACAAAGATGGGCATCTCATGATAAAAGGGTCAATCCAATAAGATATAAACTTTCTAAGTATTTATGCACCCAACATAGGAGCATGTAAATATATAAGCAAATATTAACAGGCCTGAAAGGAGAAGTAGACAGCAGTACAATAGTAGTAGGGGACTTTAATATCCTTCTTACATCAATGGATAGATCATCCAGATCCAAGGTCAGTAGGAAACATTGGCCTTAACAGATATGTCAGAACAGATGGATCTAACATATTTACAGAACATTCCAATCAAAAGCAACATAATACACTTTCTTCAATTGCCAGAACATTTTTCAAGATAAATCACATATTAGGCTACAAAACAAATCTTAATTTAAGAGGACTGAAATTATATCATCTTTTCTGAAAACAATGGTATGAAAGTGGAAATTACATGAAGAAAACTGGAAAATTTACAAATATCTGTAGATTAAACAATGTGCTACTGAACAAAAAAAATAGGTCACAGAAGAAACCAAAACCTTGAGACAAATGAAAATGGAAATATAACAAGCCAAAATTTGTGGGATGGAGCAGAAACAGTTCCAAGAGGGAAGTTTATGCTGATAAATGTCTACCTCAATAAGCAAGTAAAGTCTAAGCCAACCTAACTTCACACTCCAGTGAGCTGGAAGAATAAACAAAGACTAAATTTAGTAGAAGAAAGGAAATAATAGATATCAGAGAAGAAATAAATGCAACAGAGACAAAAAATTAAAAAGATAAAGGAAACTAAGAGCTGGTTCTTTGAAAACATAAACAGAAGTGACAAACCTTTAGCTAAACTCACCAACAAAAAGAGATAGACAGGATTCAAAATTATAAGTGAAAGGAGGTGCTACAATTGATACCAGACAAAAATAAAGTATCATAAGGGACTATTACGAATAGCGATATGCCAACAAATTGGACAACCTACATGAAATAGGAAGATTTTTGGAAACACATCACCTATCAAGATTGAATGATGATGAAATAAATCTGAACAGACCATTTAGTAGTAAGGAGATTGAATCAGTAATCAAAAACCTACCAACATACATAAGTCCAAGATCAAGATGGCTTCACTGGTGAATTCTATCAAAGATTTAAAGAATCAATACCAATTCTTCTCAAACTCTTCCAAAAAATAGAAGAGTATGGAACTCTTCCAAACTCATTTTAAGAGGACAGCATTACCCTGATACCAAAACCAGACAAGGATGTCACAAGAAAAGTTACAGCCCAATATTCCTGAGGAACACAGATCCAAAAACCCTCACAATATTAGCATACTAAATTCAACAATACATTAAAAGAATCATACACTATGATCAAATGGGATTTCTCCCAGTGATATAAGGATGGTTCAATATCTGCAGATCAATGTGATATACTATATTAACAAAATTAAAGATAAAAACCATATGATCATTGCAATAGATTTAGAAAAAGTTTTGCAAAATTCAATATTCATTTGTAATAAAAACAATCAATAAAATGAATATAGAGAGGATGTACCTCATACTGTAAAAGGCCAAATGACAAACCCACAGCTAACATCATACTCAGTGTTGAAAAGCTGAAAGCTAAGGCATCCTTATCTAAGATGAGGAACAAAACAAGGACGCCTACTCTTGTCACTTTTATTTGACATATTATTGGAAGTTCTAGCCACAGAAATCAGCAAAGAGAAAAAAGACATCCAAGTTGAAAAGGAAGAAGCAAAGTTGTCATTGTTTCCAGATGGCACTATATACATAGAAAACTCTAAAGATTCTATTAAAGAAACTGTTATAATCAAATTCACTAAAGCTGCATCATACAAAAATCAATATGCAGAAATCTGTTGCATTTATATACAGTAACAATGAACTATCAGAAACAGAAATTAAGATAATAATCCCATTTACAATTGTATCAAACAGAAAATACCTTAGAATAAATTTAATCAAGCTGGTGAATGATCTGTATGTTGAAAACTTCAAGACATTAATGAAAGAAGTTAAAGAGAAAAATAAATGGAAAGATACTGTGCTCATGAATTGGAAGAATTAATCTTGTTAAACTACCCACACTACCCCAAGGAATCTACAGATTCAGTGCAATGCTTATTAATCTCAGTGGCATTTTTGACAAATAGAAAAAACAATCTGAAAATTTGCATAGAATTATAAAAGACCCCAAATAGCCAAAGCAATCCTGAAAAAGAAGAATAAAGCTGGAGGTATCATGCTCCTTGTTTTTAGACTGTATTACAAAGCCTCAGTAATTAAAACAGTATGGTATTGGCATAAAAAGAGACACACAGATCAAGGAAACAGAATAGAGAGCCCAGAAATAAGCTTATTCTTATATGGTCTATTTTTTAAAAAGTAGTCAAGAATATACAATAGGTTAAAAAATCTCCTCAATAAATGGTGTTGGGATAACTGGATGGCCATATGGAAAAGAATGAAACTGGGTCACTATCTTACACCATGCACAAAAATTAACTCAAAATGGATGAAATACTTAAATGTAAGATCTGAAACCATAAAACTCCCAGGAGAAAACATAGTAAGCTCTTCGACATAGGTTGTGGTGATAGTTTTTCTGAATTTGACACCAAAAGCAAAATTAAACAAGTAGGACTACACCTCCACAGCAAAGGAAATAATTAAGAAAATGAAAAGACAACCTACCAAATGGGAGAAAAATATTTGCTAATCTTATATCTGATAAGGGGCTAATATCCAAAATATATCAATATCTTATAAAACTAAATAATAAAAATACCCAATCTCATTTTAAAAATGAGCAGAAGATCTGAATAGACATTTTTTCAAAGAATTCGTACAGAGGACCAGATGGCACATGGAAAAATTGTTCAACATCACTAATCAGGGAAATGCAAATCAAAACCACAATGACGGACTTCCCTGGTGGTGCAGTGGTTAAGAATCTGCCTGTCAATGCAGGGGACATGGGTTTGAGCTCTGTCTGGGAAGATCTCACATGCCATGGAGAAACCAAGCCCATGCACCACAACTACTGAGCCTGCACGCTCTAAAGCCCGTGAGCCACAACTACTGAGCCCACGTGCCACAACTACTGAAGCCCACACACCTAGAGCCTGTGCTCTGCAACAAAGATAAGCCACCTCAATGAGAAGCCCACACACCGCAGCAAAGAGTGGTTCCCTCTCGCTGCAACTAGAGAAAGCCTATGCGCTACAATGAAGACCCAACGCAGACAAAAATAAAGAAATGAATAAATAAATTTATTAAAAAGAAAACACAATGAGATACCACCTCTCACCTGTCAGAATGGTTATCATCAAAAAGACAAGAAATAAAAAGTGTTGGTGAGGATGTAGAAAAAATGGAATATGTGCACTGTTGGTGGGAATGTAAATTGGTACAGCCACTATGGAAAACAGTATGGAAGTTCCTCAAAAAGTTATATTAGAACTACTGTATGATCCAGCAATTCTACTTCTAGATATTTGTAAAAAAAAAAATGAAAACACTAACTCAAAAAGATATGTGCCCTCTGCATGTTAATCACAGCATTATTTACAATAGTCAAGATATGGAAACAACCTAAGTTTCCATCAATGAATAGAGTATTATTCAGCCATAAAAAAGAATGAAATCTTGACATTAGTGACAACATGGATGGACCTCAAAGGCACTATTAAGTAAAATAAGTCAGACAGAAATACAAGTATTGTATGATCTCACTTTTATGTGAAATATTAAAAAGCACAAAGCAAGAAACTAAGCTCATAAATACAGGGAATAGAATGGTGGTTACCAGAGGTGGGGGTGGGGGATGGAAAAATGGGTCAAAGAGGTCAAAATGTAAAAACTTCCAGTTATAAAATATGTCATGAGCAAGTAATGTACAACACGGTGACTATAGTTAATAACACTGAATTGTATATTTGAAAGTTGCTAGGAGTACATTTTAAAAGTTACAAGAAAAAAATTGTAAGTATATATAGTGATAGATTTTAACTAGACTTATTTTAGTGATCATTTTGCAATATATTTAAATATCAAATCATTATGTCATACCCTGAAACTAATATATGTCAACTATACCTCAATAAAAATACATTGAAATACTTATAATAAAAAAGAAAGCATGCAATGTACAAGATTTAAAATATTATGAACCTTGATAATGTAAAAGGATGGTACAGCCAAGAGCAGTGAGAAGGCATAAAAAATGGACAGAGGAAAGTTGAAGTTGAGGGGTGATTATTTCCTTATTTTACATAACAGGGAGTTGGGTGGTATTATCTAAAGTCAGGTAAAAATAGCAGTATATTAGAATAATAAAAACAGGCAATAGTAGACTTAAAACTAGTAAAATTCTAAAATTGAGTGTTAAAACTGGTGAAGAGACATTGTTTAAAGACATAAAGAATGAGTGGTCTTGAAGATGGAACAGTAGAAATTACTGAACAGAAATAGATTGCATTAAAAAAAAGACCCTCAGAAACCTGCTGAAAAATAAAAGATCCACCATTCATGTCATCAGAGACCCAGAAGGAGAGGAGAAAGAAGGTATTACTGCACAAGTGTTCAAAGAAACAATGCATAAAATTGTCTAAATTTCGCAAGCGACATAAATGTACATATTCAAAATGCTGAGCCAACACTAACAGGATAAACCTGAACGAATCCGTGTCAAGACATTATAATCAAACTTCAGAAAAGTAGAGACAAAACAAATTCTTGAAAGCAGCCAGATAGAAGCAACAATTTACCAAGGGGAAAATTTTTTGAGTTGCAGTGGATTTTTCATCATGAACTATAGAAGTCAGGAAGAAGTTTCATAGCATTTTAAGTCCTGAAAGAAAAGTTGCGGCAACCTTGAATTTCATACCTGAAAAAATTATCCTTGAGGATTGAAGGTCAAATAAAGACATTCTGAAATGAAGGAAAACTTTGTTTGTCATCAAACAACTCTAAAAGAATGGCTAAATTAAGTTCTTTAAGCAGAAAGCACATGATAAAATAAGGAGTCTTGGAATGTCAGGTCAGAAGAAAAAAGGGAATAGCAAATATAAAGGTAAATACAATGAATTTTCACTCTATTAATTATGTTTGATGGTCAAAGCAAAAACCATTATATTATTGGAAGTGCAGGGAAAAGAGAATCAAAGGGATACAACGTTTCAACACTTTACACAAACTCGTAAAATGTTGATACCAGTAGATCTTTGTGATGATGAAATTGTTCTGTATCTTGATTGCTGTGGTGGTTACACAAATCACTACATGATAAAACAGCATTTATGTATATATACAGTGTACCAAATTTACTAGTATTTACATTGTTCTGTATTTACGTAGGCTGTAACCATTAGTGGATGCTGGGTGAACGGTACAAGGGACCTCTCTGTCCTGTCTTTGCAGTTTCCTAGGAATCCATGTATTTAAAAATAGTTTAAAATAAGAAAATTAATAGCTTTTCCCTATGGAATTATGCACTCCTTATAAATGTCCTAAGATAAAGTCTTGTAAATCTCTGCATAAAGCATGTTAACAAAATATCTGCTTTCATTTGATGCTGAATACCAGTGTGTGTCAATTCCTAGCAGTTGGCCTTTACTAGCCATTTGTAGAGCATTTCCCAAGAGCCAGACACTGTTCTAGTCACTATTTCAGCCAGATTGGTTAATGGATATCATTTGGTTGGTTTCACAGTTAATCCTTTGGCTTTAAGTACTTTCAATACTATGAGGGCATGACTTATGTATCTTGACTCCTAGGTATTTTCCTAACTCATTGATTTTCAAACTGTTTTTCTTTGATACCTACATGGTCTTTGGAGCATCTCAGAAAGATGGATTGAGTTTCAGGGTTCCAACTCTCCCCACTTTATATTGTAAACAAAGAATTTGTGTATATAAAGTTTACATGCAAGATATATTGTGAAGAAAGAATTTGCTGCTAAAATAGAAAGCAAAAATAAAACTATTTTTTAAACCAAAAATGCTAATAAAAGTCCCTTTTTTCTGATAACTATTTTCCCTGAAGAGTGAGTGGGAGATACATATTAAATGGGTTAGCTTGTCTAATCTCCTTTCTGATCCATTCTCCTTTTTTCATATCTGGTAATTTGATAATATCCAAACCATTTTTGAAACAGCTCTCTCTTTAGTACAAGCACTTTAGATAATGATAAAACCAGAGAATCAACTTTTATTGGATTTTATGTTTTATCTTATTCTTAGTACCCAAATCAAAAGAAGACTGCCATTAGTTGCCTAGGATGGCAAGATTTAAAACCCTAGATCATTGCAATGAAATCCAGAATTAAGTTATGAGATAAAATTAGATGCCAAGAACTAGGAGAAATAGTGACAGTCAAAGCCTGCTCTTGGTGAACAGGTCAGAAAGATGATGGATCAGGTGCCTATTTCTTAGTAGAATCAGAATGGCGTTGATGGCCAAGTTCCCTGAAAGGAAGTCAGCCCCTTTGCCAGACATACACAAATCAACCTGGAAGTATCTGAACACATTGAATCATAAGCCACTAGATGGGATAGATTTAGAAATCTTTTTCAGTATTGCTGTTTTTCTTGTAAATTCTGAAGCCTCCCAATTCACCTAAAGGAGCAGATGCAAATTATACCACTTTTGTTTCCCTCTTGGTAAATGACTGTCTCAAAATTGAAATAAATAAGCCACATATAAGTTTCAACTGAGTATCTATGGTAGTAAGTCATAAGTTATTTTCTTGCCTAATGGGAGCAAAACATTGATAATTAAAGTAAGAGATGCAATTGTAAATGATCAAACAAGGAAGAATATGAAATTATAGACAGATTTTTAAATTACATATTAAATAGTAACATAGCCTCAGACATATGCTTCAGAGTGATCTATATCTTGAACTTTTGTGGAATTTGTACATATTCTTATTTTAAAAGTTAAATAACTATAAAATACACATTATATTCTATAAAATGTAAATGTAAAACTTTAAAAATGTAATATTTACCAGGCACTTTACTATTTGTAACAAAGCACTTTCACTTTTTCCATCCCATTGGTCAGAACAAACTTTTGATGGAGTTATAATTAATCACATTTTAGAAATGGAAAGTGACTGAGTCAGGAAATGGCTTGCCCATAGAAACACAGCTATCCAGTGGTAAACCTGACCCAGGGCCTCATTTTTGTGCCTGGAATTCTCATATTCTTTTTAATCTATCAAGATATATGAAATATTAAAAATGAAAATCAATAAAACTATGACCTGAGTTTACCTAATAATTTTAAGCACATATGTATAAAATCAAATAAAGTTCTTTAATGTAGACAGCATAGAAAATGTTCAAATTGGGTAAGTCTGGGTAAAAGTAAAAAAAAGAAAAAGAAAAAGAAAAAATAAGCTGTGTTTGGGTCAATGTTGATTACTATACATCAACGAACTGCAGGACCAAAAATAGTTGAAGTAATGCTGCTTGCAAAAGGAGTAAAATATGAAACTGCAGTCAAGAAAAAAAAATGACTCTGTCAGTTTGCTAACACCTTCCATGTTTAGCAAGCTTGCTTTTTTTTTTTTTTTTAATTAGCTAGAACTATACATGATCCTAGACTGAGACTATAGCAAGCAAAATGAACATCACTGGAGGATAAAGGAAACACATGAGAGTTAATGTATATTAAGGATCATGAATCTTGAGCTCTTGTGACTTAAACAGGTCAAAAAATAAAATATTGATTGACCTTTGGTTTAATGTCTTGCAGACTATTTACTAGTTCAATGAAAGTTTTCCTTTATTTTCCTTCTCTCACAGCACTGTTCTAAATCATAGCTCTTCCTACCTTAAGCCTATAGCCTAACGATTTAAAGACCTGTAGGCCCAGAAATAACACAAGAGAACAGTAGGTAGAACAGAAATACATGGTGATATTTTCAGAAAAGAAAAAAATGAGTTAACTTCTATTTCCATCTTTTACCCAGACTGAGCAGAGACAGAGTTAAACTTCATCTTTACTGAATGAGAGATGTCCACAAATCTAGAGTTTTAGCAATTAAATGCTCAGTGTAGAGTGAACATGGATAAAACAAAAAGATTAAGAACATTAAGGGTTTTGTTTTAAAACACTGTGTGATCAGAAATCTAAAAAGTAATCATCTCCACATTTCTTAATCAGCAAGATTTTCTTGCTACAAGAATCTGCAAAATGCTCATAGTAGGTGTACTTATGAATATAGTATACTTAGCAGTGGCTGGCCCAAAGGAAGTGCCTGATAATTGCTCTCGTCATCATTACTAATAGGACTGTATCTGTCAAATATAAGGCCTGCTATAAAAAAGGAAAGTGTTAATCAAGAGCTAAACATATAGAGATCTTCAAGATCGTAGAGGAGTAAGACATGGAGATCACCTTCCTCCACACAGATACATCAGAAATACAACTACGTGTGGAACAACTCCTACAGAACACCTACTGAATGCTGGCAGAAGACCTCAGACTTCCCAAAAGTCAAGAAACTCCCCACATACCTGGGTAGAGCAAAAAAGGAAAAAACAGAGACAAAAGAATAGGGATGGGACCTGCACCTCGGTGAGGGAGTTGTAAAGGAAGAAAAGTTTCCACACACTAGGAAGCCCCTTCACTGGCGGAGATGGGGGGTGGCAGAGAGGAAGCTTTGGAGCCACGGAGGAGAGCACAGCAACGGGGGTGTAGAGGGCAAAGCAGAGAGATTCCCGCACAGAGGATCAGTGCCAAACATCACTCACCAGCCTGAGAGGCTTGTCTGCTCACCGGCTGGGATGGGTGGGGGCTGGGAGCTGAGGCTTGGGCTTCGGAGGTCAGATCCCAGGGAGAGGACTGGGGTTGGCTGCGTGAACACAGCCTGAAGGGGGCTAGTGCACCACAGCTAGCTGGGAGGGAGTCCGGGAAAAAGTCCGGAGCTGCCGAAAAGAGATCGTTGTTTCGGGGTGCGTGAGGAGCGGGGATTCAGAGCACCACCTAAACGAGATCCAGAGATGGGAACGAGCCACAGCTATCAACGCGGACACCAGAGACAGGCATGAGACGCTAAGGCTGCTGCTGCAGCCACCAAGAATCCTGTGTGCAAGCACAGGTTACTACCCACACCTCCCCTCCCGGGAGCCTGTGCAGCCCGCCACTGCCAGGGCCCATCCCGTGGTCCGGGGGAAACTTCCCTGGGAGAACACACAGTGCACCTCAGGCTGTTGCAACATTATGCCTGCCTCTGCCGCCGCAGGTTTGCCCCTCATTCTGTACCCCACCCTCCCCATGGCCTGAGTGAGCCAGAGCCCCTGAATCAGCTGCTCCTTTAATCCCGTCCTGTCTGAGCGAAGAACAAATGCCCTCAGGCGACCTACACGCAGAGGCGGGGCCAAATCCAAAGCTGAACCCCAGGAGCTGTGCGAACAAAGAGAAAGGGAAATTTTTCCCAACAGCCTCAGGAGCAGCGGATTAAATCTCTACAGTCAACTTGATGTATCCTGCATCTCTGGAATACATGAATAGACAATGAATCACACCAAAATTGAGGCGGTGGACATTGGGAGCAACTGTAGATTTGGTGCTTGCTTTCTGCATCTAATTTGATCCTAAATTTATGTCTATCTTAGTTTAGTATTTAGAGCTTATTATCATTGGTAGATTTGTTTACTGATTAGGTTGCTCTCGTACTCTTTTTTTAAAAAAATATATACATATATTTTTTCCTTTTTCTCTTATTGTGAGTGTGTATGCGTATGCTTCTTTGCATGATTTTGTCTGTATAGTTTTGCTTTTACCATTTGTCCTAGGGTTCTGTCTGTCCTTTTTTTTAAAGTAGTTTTTTTTTTTTTTCTTTTTTTTTTTTTTTGGCGGTCCGCGGGCCTCTCACTGTTGGGGCCCCTCCGGTCGCGGAGCACAGGCTCCAGACGCGCAGGCTCAGCGGCCATGGCTCACGGGCCCAGCCGCTCCGCGGCATGTGGGATCTTCCCGGACCGGGGCACGAACCTGTGTCCCCTGCATTGGCAGACGGACTCTCAACCACTGTGCCACCAGGGAAGCCCTTAAAGTAGTTTTTAGCACTTGTTACCACTGGTGGATTTGTTCTTTGGTTTGGCTGCTCTCTTTGTTCTTTCTCTCTTTTCTTCTTTCTTTTTCTTTTTGTTTTTTTTTTTTTACTAACTTTTAATTTTTTTTAATTTTAGTAATTATTTTCTTATTTTAATAACAATTTTATTTATTTTTTCTTTCTTTCTCCCGTTTTCTCTGACCTGTGTGACTGACAGGGTCTTGGTGCTCGAGCCGGGTGTCAGGCCTCTGCATCTGAGGTGTGAGAGCCGAGTTCAGGACATTGGTCCAGCAGAGACCTCCTGGCTTCATGTACTATCAAATGGCAAAAGCTCTTCCAGAGATCTCCATCTAAACGATAAGAGTCATCTCCACTAAACGACCAGCAAGATACAGTTCTGGACACCCTATGCCAAACAACTAGCAAGACAGGAACACAACCACACCCATTAGAAGGGAGGCACTTAAAATCATAATAAGGTCACAGACACCCCAAAACACACTACTGGACGCAGTCCTGCCCACCAGAAAGACAAGATCCAGCCTCATCCACCAGAACACAGGCACCAATACCCTCCACCAAGAAGCATACACAACCCACTGAACAAACCTTAGCCACTGGGAGCAGACACCAAAAACAGCAGGAACTATGAACCTGCAGCCTGTGAAAAGGAGACCCCAAACACAGTAAATTAGGCAAAATGAGAAGACAGAGAAAAACACAGTAGATGAAGAAGAAAGGTAAAAACCCAGTAAACCAAATAAATGAAGAAGAAATAGACAGTCTACCTGAAAAAAAAATTCAGAGTAATGATAATAAAGATGATTGCAAAATCTTGGAAATAGAATGGAGAAAATACAAGAAACGTTTAACAACGACATAGAAGAACTAAAGAGAAAACAAACAATGATGAACAACACAAAAAATGAAATAAAAAATTCTCTAGAATGAATCAATAGCACAATAACTGAGGCAGAAGAATGGGTAAGTGACCTAGAAGATAAAATAGTGGAAATAAATACTGTATGGAAGAATAAAGAAAAAGGAATGAAAAGAATTGAGGACAGTCTCAGAGACCTCTAGGACAACATTAAACACACCAACATTCAAATTACAGGGGTCCTAGAAGAAGAAGAGAAAACAAAAGGGAGTGAGAAAACATTTGAAGCAATTATAGTTGAAAACTTCCTTAATATGGGAAAGGAAATAGTCAATCAAGTCCAGGAAGCACAGAGAGTACCATACAGGAAAATCCAAGGAGAAACATGTCAAGACAAATATTAATCAAAGTATCAAAATTAAATACAAAGAGAAAACATAAAAAGCACTAAGGGAAAAACAACGACTAACATACGAGGGATTCCCCATAAGGTTAAAAGCTGAACTTTCAGCAGAAATTCTGCAAGCCAGAAGCAAGCGGAAGGACATATTTAAAGTGAGGAAAGGGAAAAACCTACAACAAAGATTTCTCTACCCAGCAAGGATCTCATTTAGATTTGACAGAGAAATTGAAACATTTACAGACAACAAAAGCTAAGAGAATTCAGCACCACCAAACCACCTTTACAACAAATGCCAAAGGAACTTCTCTAGGCAGGTAACACAAGAGAAGGAAAAGATCTACAATAAAAATCCCAAAACAATTAAGAAAACGGTAGTAGGAACATACATATCAAAAATTACCGTAAATGTAAATGGAGTAAATGCTCCAACCAAAAGACATAGATTGGCTGAATGGATACAAAAACAAGACCCATATATATGCTGTCTACCAGAGAACCACTTCAGACTTAAGGACACATACAAACTAAAAGTGAGGGAATGGAAAAAGATATTCCATGTAAATGAAAATCAAAAGAAAGCTGGAGTAGCAATTCTCATATCAGACAAAATAGACATTAAAACAAAGGCTATTACAAGAGACAAAGAAGGACACTACATAATGATCAAGGGATCAATGCAAGAAAAAGATATAACAATTGTAAATATTTATACACCCAACATAGGAACACCACAATATATAAGGCACCTGCTAACAGCCATAAAATGAGAAATTGACAGTAACACAACTATAATAGGGGATTTTAACACCCCACTTTCACCAATGGACAGATCATCCAAAATGGAAATAAATAAGGAAACACAAGCTTTAAATGATACAATAAACAAGATGGACTTCACTGATATTTATGACATTCCATCCAAAAACAACAGAATATACTTTCTTCTCAAGTACTCATGGAACATTCTCCAGAATAGATCATATCTTGGGTCAAATATCAAGCTTTGGTAAATTTAAGAAAATTGAAATCATATCGAGTATCTTTTCTGACCATAACGCTATGAGACTAGATATCAATTACAGGAAAAAAAGTATAACAAACACAAACACATGGATGCTAAACAATACACTACTAAATAATGGAGAGATCACTGAAGAAATCAAACAGGATATCAAAAAATACCTAGAAACAAATGACAATGAAAACATGAAAACCCAAAGCCTATTTGATGCAGCAAAAGCAGTTCTAAGAGGGAAGTTTATAGCAATACAATCCTACCTCAAGAAACAAGAAACACCTCAAATTAACAATTTTACATTACACCTACATCAGTTAGAGAAAGAAGAACAAAACAACCCCAAAGTTAGCAGAAGGAAAGAAAACATAAAGAAGAGATCAGAAATAAATGAAAAAGAAATGAAGAAAACAATAGAAAAAATCAATAAAACTAAAAACTGGTTCTTGAGAAGATAAACAAAATTGATAAACCATAGCCAGACTCATCAAGAAAAAAAGGGAGAAGACTCAAATCAATAGAAATAGAAATGAAAAAGGAGAAGTAACAACTGACACTGCAAAAATACATAGGGTCATGAGAGATTACTACAAGCAACTATATGCCAATAAAATGGACAACCTGGAAGAAATGGACAAATTCTTAGAAAATCACAACCTTCCAAGACTGAACCAGAAAGAAAAAGAAAATATAAACAGACCAATCACAAGCACTGAAATTGAGACTGTGATTAAAAATCTTCTAACAAACCAAAGCCCAGGACCAGAGGGCTTCACAGGTGAATTCTACTAAACATTTATAGAAGAGCTAACACCTATCGTTCCCAAACTGTTCCAAAATATAGCAGAGAGAGGAACACTCCTAAACTCATTCTACAAAGCCACCATCACCCTGATACCAAAACCAGACAGAGATGTCACAAAGAAAGAAAAATACAGGCTAATATCACTGATGAACATACAGGAAAAAATCCTCAATAAAATACTAGCAAACAGAATCCAACAGCACATTAAAAGAATCACACACCATGATCAATTGGGGTTTATCCCAGGAATGCAAGGATTCTTCAATATACCCAAATCAGTTAATGTGATACACCATATTAACAAATTGAAGGATAAAAACCATATGATCATCTCAATAGATGCAGAAAAAGCTTTGGACAAAATTCAATACCTATTTATGATAAAAACCCTCCATAAAGTAGGCATATAGGGAACTTACCTCAACATAATAAAGGCCATATATGACAAACCCACAGCCAAAATAGTTCTCAGTGGTGAAAAACTGAAACCATTTCCACTAAGATCAGGAACAAGACAAGGTTGCCCACTCTCACCACTATTATTCAACATAGTTTTGGAAGATTTAGCCACAGCAATCAGAGAAGGAAAAGAAATAAAAGGAATCCAAATCGGAAAAGAAGAAATAAAGCTGTCACTGTTTGCAGACGACATGATACTATACATAGAGAATCCTAAAGTTGCTATCAGAAAACTACTAGAGCTAATCAATGAATTGGTAAAGGAGCAGGATACAAAATTACTGCACAAAAATCTCTTGCATTCCTACACACTAATGGTGAAAAATCCGAATGAGAAATTAAGGAAACACTACCATTTACCACTGCAACAAAAAGAATAAAATACGTAGGAATAAACCTACCTATGGAGACAAAAGAACTGTATGCAGAGAACAAGAAGACACTGATGAAACAAATTAAAGATGACACAAACAGATGGAGAGATATACCATGTTCCTGGATTGGAAGAATCAACATTGTGAAAATGACTATAGTACTCAAAGCAATCTAGATTCAGTGCAATGCCTATCAGTCTACCAATGGCATTTTTCACAGAACTAGAACAAAATATTCCACAATTTGTATGGAACACAAAAGACCCTGAATAGCCAAAGCAATCTTGAGAAAGCAAAACGGACCTGGAGGAATCAGGCTCCCGGATTTCAGACTGTACTACAAAGCTACAGTAATCAAGACATTATGGTACCAGCACAAAAACAGAAATATAGATCAATGGAACAGTATAGAAAGCCCAGAGATAAACCCATGCACATATGGTCACCTTATCTTTGATAAAGGAGGCAAGATATACAATGGAGAAAAGACAACCTCTTCAGCAAGTGGTGCTAGGAAAACTGGAAAGCTACTTGTAAAAGAATGAATTTAGAACACTCCCTAACACCATACACAAAAACAAACTCAAAATGGATTAAAGACATAAATGTAAGGTCAGATACTATAAAACTCTTAGAGGAAAACATAGGCAGAACACTCTATGTCATAAATCACAGCAAGATCCTTTTGGACCCACCTCCTAGAGAAATGGAAATAAAAACAGAAATAAACAAATGGGACCTAATGAAACTTAAAAGCTTTTGCACAGCAAAGGAAACCATAAACAAGACAAGAAGACAACCCTCAGAATGGGAGAATATATTTACAAATGAAGTAACTGACAAAGGGTTAACCTCCATAATTTACAAGCAGCTCATGCAATTCAATATCAAATAAACAAACAACCCAATCCAAAAATGGGCAGAAGACCTAAATATACATTTCTGCAAAGAAGATATACAGATTGTCAAGAAATACATGAAAGGATGTTCAACATCACTAATCATTAGAGAAATGCAAATCAAAACTGCAATGAGGTGTCACTTCACACTGGTCAGAATGGCCATCATCAAAAAATCTAGAAACAATAAATCCTGGAAAGGGTATGGAGAAAAGGGAACCCTCTTGCACTGTTGGTGGGAATGTAAATTGATACAGCCACTATGGAGAACAGTATGGAAGTTCCTTAAAAAACTACAAATAGAACTACCATATGACCCAGCAATCCCACTTCTGGACATATAACCTGAGAAAACCAGAATTCAAAAAGAGTCATGGACCACAGTGTTCATTGCAGCTCTATTCACAATAGCCAGGACGTGGAAGCAACCTAATTGTCCATCGACATATGAATAGATAAAGAAGATGTGGCACATATATACAATGTCATATTACTCAGCCATTAAAAGAAATGAAATTGAGTTATCTGTAGTGAGGTGGATGGACCTAGAGTCTGTCATACAGAGTGAAGTAAGTCAGAAAGAGAAAAACAAACACCATGTTCTAACACGTATATATGGAATCTTAAAAAAAAAAAAAGGTTCTGAAGGACCTACGGGCGGGAGCAGAGTAAAGTTGTAGATGTAGAGAATGCACTTGAGGACACAGGGAGGGGGAAGGGTAAGCTGCGACAAAGTGAGAGAGTGGCATGGACTTACATATACTACCAAATATAAAATAGCTAGTGGGAAGCAGCCATATAGCACATGGAGATCAGCTTGGTTCTTTGTGACCACCTAGAGGGGTGAGTTTGGAAGGGTGGGAAGGAGACGCAAGAGGGAGAAGATATGGGGATATATGTCTATGTATAGGTGATTCACTTTGTTATAAAGCAGAAACTAACACACCATTGTAAAGCAATTATGCTCCAATAAAGATGTTAAAAACAAAAGAAGCTAAACATATGTAGTTACTTCTGCCATCTATGGGGAACGTTGTAATTATTTAGATTGATGATATAAAAATCTGTATTTATTCACCTTCTCTTTGGCGTATTGGTCAATGGAGAGTGGGATATATAAAAATCTTTAATAGTTATTGTGTCTTGTGATTGATGATTTTTAGTATAGCCCACTGATGAGTTCAAGGATACACAGAAGTGAGTAGCCATAGTGTGTAGGAGTAGAAAGTTAAATTGTGAAATGAAGACTGTAGAACCTAGTTTCAGGGATCTTCAGAGGGATAAGTATTCAGAAAATTATAGAGGAAGGCCATACGTGAAGGGAGTATGTACAGGAAGAAAGAAAGTCAAGCAATCTAATAATGGATAAATCCACAGTGCCCCAAAACTCAAGAAAATTCTGCCATGTGCATACACACACACAGACACACACACAAACACAAACCATGGATGAGTTATGTTTGCCAAAGGAAATTAAATGCAAGATTCATGTCTCATCTGGAGCTATCAGCAGCAGAATGGTACACAGCTGGGGGGATTAAGTGATGCACTCAGTGATTCAATTTTATAGAAGCAGACATTTAAACCTAGAAGCGACTCAAAGAAAACTGCACCCTTCTCTGTCCTCCCTATACAATCTCCAGTATGACTGGAAGATCTCCAAACACCCATCAGCACACAATATGATTTAAGGTGATTTATTTGGACACTGAGGAAGAGTATCTTAGCTGGCATCTGAATCTTACTATCATGATTGAGTGTTTAAAATAGTTCACCTTGCAGTCCTATAGTGGATGGATTCTTCATCGTTTGTATTCCTCTTTCAAAAGTTCCAGTCATTGGTAGTAGTCGATTTCTACCTCCATTCTGATGTTTGTGTTTGTCTTTCTAATGTTTCCTGAGTAATGTAGGAGTGAGATTTTTCCCTGTTTCTGTGTCTCATTTACTGCTGTTGAGAACACTTTTTACTCGTTTCCTACTTAAGGCAATGTTATAAATATCAGGCCATTTGTTATCTTTTAGATACGTTTGTATGTTTCATTATTTTTTCAACATATAAAGATTTAAATTGCTATAGTATTCAATTATATGAATCAAGAAAATGATTAAAAGGTAAGGTTATTTCTATCATTCTCTGCCATTTCATCACCCAAAAACCTAACCCCCTTTGATTGTTTATGCTACCTCCTTGAACTTCCCTGACCAGTTATTATTTTCAAAGGAAATACGATTTGCCCTTTCACACCCCCAAAATAGTAACACCGTTAGTACAGGGACAGAGGATTTCATTATCTTTGAGTCCAGCCTGGTAGAGAAAGAGGCATGCAGTGCTGACTTGAATACCCAGGGTAGTGGAAGAAATGAAAATAGAGGAGCAGTACCAAGCAACATCAGGCGGTGGAGGATGGGTTAGCCAAGCAGAAGGAACATCAGATCTAGGCTAGTGAGACTCATGATTTCCTTAAGGAATGAGGAAATTGAATTGAGCGAGCAGAGCCTCAGCTTTAATGAATTTCCCTAGAGACTGTATTCCTTAATAGCAGTACAAAATTCTGCTCCGGGTTAATTCAATTTTGTGAAATATTGTGAAGAGACTAAGGCACAGGGAGACCAATAAAGCTTCATAGTTTCAGGAATTGAGATATAAGGTGTTACGTTCATACATTTACTTGTTCAAAAGAGGTGAATTGAATACCTACCATGTGCCAGGAATCACTCTAGAATCTTACGTATGACAGTGAGTAAAATAGATGAGAACAGAAAAAGATTCCCACCTTCATGGAAATTATAGTTGTAGGAGATTAACAATAACAAAAAAAAAGATGAAAAAAGGAAAGGGTAAAATCCAGAGCATTTTAGATGCTGCTGAGTCAAAGGAAAAAAGTGAAGAAAGGGATCAGAAGTGTTGGGGGCAATGCACTATGTATTGTGATTAACGTAATTCCTAAACTGTGACTACTGGATTAAATCTTAAGTGCTGATGTACCTACTGTTTATCACTTACATATCTTCTTTTGTTGTAGCACGTTTCATAAGAAAAGTGTTTACAGAAACAAATTTATGGTTACCATTAGGGTTTGTCAATTGGTTCAGTTTTCTATCAAGTTTATATTTTATAAAAAATTGTTGTCCTGCAATACTGAAGACTAATTAGAAGGGGGCTACATTGAAAACAAGGGATAATGAGTACACAAAATAGAAGCTCAAGTGATAACCAATATTTTAAGGACTGAAAGGAAAAATGGAATCCTCAAAGCAAGCAGAGAATTAATGGCCAGAGTATTAGAAAAATGTAAGTATGTGAGGGGTAGGGAATCCCCAAAGGGAGGTACAGTTTCAAAATTGAGGAAGTGCTTAAGAGACACAAATGCTGAAGCATGTTCATGTAAGGAAAAAATGACCCAAAAATAATAGAAATTAGTCAAAATGAGGTAAGTGGGATCACTGGATTTGGCAATGTGAATGGACACCTTAAGGAGAGTATTACCCATCAAATTGTGGGACTAAAAGGCAGATTGCAAGGTGTCAAGTAGTAAATGAGAGTAAGAGCAATAGTAATAAAATACATAAAAATTTAAAAAGAAATCTATATAACATGTATGGCAATATTCAGTTCAAATAAAGAATTTATCTTTATAGTATAGTCTGAAGTCAGGGAGCCTGATTCCTCAAGCTCCGTTTTTCATTCTCAAGCTTGCTTTGGCTATTCGGGGTCTTTTGTGTTTCCATACAAATTGTGAAATTTTTTGTTCTAGTTCTGTGAAAAATGCCAGTGGTAGTTTGATAGGGATTGCATTGAATCTGTAGATTGCTTTGGGCAGTAGAGTCATTTTCACAATGTTGATTCTTCCAATCCAATAACATGGTATATCTCTTCATCTATTTGTAACATTTTTCATTTCTTTCTTCAGTGTCTTATAATTTTCTGCGTACAGGTCTTTTGTGTTCTTAGGTAGGTTTATTCCTAGATATTTTATTCCTTTTGTTGCAATGGTAAAGGGGAGTGTTTTCTTAATTTCATTTTCAGATTTTTCATCATTAGTGTATAGAAATGCCAGAGATTTCTGTGCATTAATTTTGTATCCTGCTACTTTACCAAATTCATTGATTAGCTCTAGTAGTTTTCTGGTAGCATCTTTAGGATTCTCTATGTATAGTATCATGTCATCTGCAAACAGTGACAGCTTTACTTCTTCTTTTCCAATTTGAATTCATTTTACTTCTTTTTCTTCTCTGATTGCTGTGGCTAAAACTTCCAAAACTATGTTGAATAAGAGTGGTGAGAGTGGGCAACCTTGTCTTGTTCCTGATCTTAGTGGAAATGGTTTCAGTTTTTCACCATTGAGGACGAAGTTGGCTGCAGGTTTGTCATATATGGCCTTTATTATGTTGAGGAACGTTCCCTCTATGCCTACTTTCTGGAGGGTTTTTATCATAAATGGGTGTTGAATTTTGTCAAAAGCTTTCTCTGTGTATCGGTTGAGATTATCATATGTTTTTTCTACTTCAATTTGTTAATATGGTGTATCACACCGATTGATTTGCATATATTGAAAAATCCTTGCATTCCTGGAATAAATCCCAAAGCTGCAGTAATCAAGACAGTATGGTACTGTCACAAAAACAGAAATATAGATCAACGGAACAGGATAGAAAGCCCTGAGAAAAACCCACACACATATGGTCACCTTATCTTTGATAAAGGAGGCAAGAATATACAGTGGAGAAAAGACAGCCTCTTCAATAAGTGGTGCTGGGAAAACTGGACAGCTACATGTAAAACTATGAAATTAGAACACTCCCTAACACCATACACAAAAATAAACTCAAAATTGATTAAAGACCTAAATGTAAGGCCAGACACTCTTAAACTCTTAGAGGAAAACATAGGCAGAACAC
>NW_020175017.1:2062201-2065161 GCF_003031525.2 Neophocaena asiaeorientalis asiaeorientalis
GTTGGCTGCAGGTTTGTCATATATGGCCTTTATTATGTTGAGGAACGTTCCCTCTATGCCTACTTTCTGGAGGGTTTTTATCATAAATGGGTGTTGAATTTTGTCAAAAGCTTTCTCTGTGTATCGATTGAGATTATCATATGTTTTTTCTACTTCAATTTGTTAATATGGTGTATCACACCGATTGATTTGCATATATTGAAAAATCCTTGCATTCCTGGAATAAATCCCAAAGCTGCAGTAATCAAGACAGTATGGTACTGTCACAAAAACAGAAATATAGATCAACGGAACAGGATAGAAAGCCCTGAGAAAAACCCACACACATATGGTCACCTTATCTTTGATAAAGGAGGCAAGAATATACAGTGGAGAAAAGACAGCCTCTTCAATAAGTGGTGCTGGGAAAACTGGACAGCTACATGTAAAACTATGAAATTAGAACACTCCCTAACACCATACACAAAAATAAACTCAAAATGGATTAAACACCTAAATGTAAGGCCAGACACTATCAAACTCTTAGAGGAAAACATAGGCAGAACACTCTAGGACATAAATCACAGCAAGATCCTTTTGGACCCACCTCCTAGAGAAATGGAAATAAAAACAAATAAATGGGACCTAATGAAACTTAAAAGCTTTTGCACAGCAAAGGAAACCATAAACAAGACAAGAAGACAACCCTCAGAATGGGAGAATATATTTGCAAATGAAGCAAGTGACAAAGGATTAATCTCCATAATTACAAGCAGCTCATGCAGCTCAATATCAATAAAGCAAACACCCCAATCCAAAACTGGGCAGAAGACCTAAACAGACATTTCTCCAAAGAAGATATACAGATTGCCAACAAACGCATGAAAGAATGATCAACATCATTAATCATTAGAGAAATGTAAATCAAAACTACAATGAGATACCATCTCACACCAATCAGAATGGCCATCATCAAAAAATCTACAAACAATAAATGCTGGAGAGGGTGTGGAGAAAAGGGAACACTCTTGTACTGTTGCTGGGAATGTAAATTGTTACAGCCACTATGGAAAATAGTATGGAGGTTCCTTAAACAACTAAAAATAGGACTACCATATGACACAGCAATCCCAATACTGGGCATATACCCTGAGAAAACCAGAATTCAAAAAGAGTCATGTGCCAAAATATTCACTGCAGCTCTATTTACAATAGCCAGGACATGGAAGCAACCTAAGTGTCCATCGAGAGATGAATGGATAAAGAAAATGTGGCACATATATGCAATGGAATATTACTCAGCCATAAAAAGAAACCAAATTGAGCTATTTGTAGTGAGGTGGGTGGAGCTAGAGTCTGTCACACAGAGTGAAGTAAGTCAGAAAGAGAAAAAGAAATACCATATGCTAACACATATATATGGAATCTAAGAAAAAAAAAAAGGTCATGAAGAACCTAGGGGTAAGACGGGAATAAAGACACAGACCTACTAGAGAATGGACTTGAGGATATGGGAAGGGGGAAGGGTAAGCTGTGACAAAGTGAGAGAGTGACATGGACATATATACACTACCAAACGTAAAATAGATAGCTAGTGGGAAGCAGCTGTATAGCAGAGGGATATCAGCTCTGGTGGTTTGTGACCACCTAGAGGGGTGGGATAAGGAGGGTGGGACGGAGGGAGATTCAAGAGGGAAGAGATATGGGAACAAATGTATATGTATAACTAATTAACTTTGTTATAAAGCAGAAACTAACACACCATTGGAAAGCAATTATACTCCAAAAAAGTTGTTTTAAAAATAAATAAATAAATAGTTTAAAAAAAAGAATTTATCATAGCATTTGCATAAATGAGTTGTTGCCTAATGGCACTAATTTATTCAGAGTGGACTCACAAATTGTTGTTTTATCAGATTTCACTCAAACTGTTGAACATCTACTATATGTATATACTGTTCAGGACTTGAAGATACAAAGATGAATAAGATAAAGTCTCTTCCTTCTAGGTACTAATTGTATAGCTAGCCATCAGTGGTAAGGATGAGCAAAGAGCAGTTTATTATGCAGTGTAAAATAGCTGTATAGAAAATACTTTGGGAGCATTGAAAAATGTGCTTAATATTTTTGTGTACTATAGAATAGGCAATTTTTAAACTGTGATTTGAAAAATAAGATTTTTGCAAGACTTAGAAGAATGTGTCAAGAAAAAACAAATGCATACAAATGAAAGTGCATGGAGTGTTTGAAAATGGCAATTAGAATAGTTGGACCCTCTATAAGGTCTATGATATGTGCTTGTGTGTGCATGCATACGTGTGTATGTGTGCTGAAGTTAGGCTTAGGAGAAATCAGTAGAGGTAAACTGAAGCCTGATTGGTGAAAGCCTGAATGACATGGTAAAGTGTTTAATCTAGTCAAAACGTGGAAAGTTATCAGTTTTTAAAGTCAGGACAATGGCATGACCAAGATTGTGTTGTAGAAATATCCTTCTGGCAGCAGCTTGGAAGAGGAATTGAGGGAAAAGCAGGAGGTGGAGCTGGATGGTAACCAAGGAAACCAGTTGGAGGCTATTTTAACATTCCCATGAAAAACTGAATGCATTGGACCAAAGCAATGGCAGTGGGAATAGAAAGTAAGGAACATAGGGGACTTCCCTGGTGGCTCAGTGGTTAAGAATCCGCCTGCCAATGCAGGGGACACGGGTTCGATCCCTGGTCCAGGAAGATCCCACATGCTGCAGAGCAACTAAGCCCGTGCACCACAACTACTGAGCCTGCTCACCTAGAGCCCGTGTTCCACAACAAGAGAAACCACCGCAATGAGAAGCCCACGCACCGCAACAAAGAGTAGCCCCCACTCACCACAACTAGAGAAAGCTCACGTGCAGCAGTGAAGATCCAATGCAGCCAAAAATATATTAATTAATTAAAAAAATATATATATATATAACAGCAAAAAAAAAAAAAAAAAAAAAACAA
>NW_020175017.1:2065196-2067790 GCF_003031525.2 Neophocaena asiaeorientalis asiaeorientalis
CAAAGAGCATAGATTAAAGAGGTATATGAGCTTGATTCAAACTGTGTTGGTAACTGACTGAATACCGGGGATGAGCAGCAAAGAAGATTACAAGATACTTGAGGTTTCCTACCTACTCCCAATTAACAGAAGAAAAAGATGAAGGCATGCTTGCTGAAAGAAGAGTGAGGACAAGATTATAAAATCATTTTTAGATAGAATTTTGATTATAAAAATAATTTGTCCTATGTTGAACATTTACAATATAAAAGGAAAATAAGGATAACCTGACCCCCCAAAATGTCATGATGGTTAAAATAATGTTAACATGTTTAATCTAGCTATTTTCTAGGCATAACTTTTAATATAAAGTCATACAACATTTTGTATCTGGCTTATTTTTTTTAAGCCTGCCACAATAATTCTTTGTAACCATGCCTCATATTTCTACATATTGAGGTTTAATAAGCCATGTTCCCCTTCTAACATTAACACTAATGAAAATCTTGTACAAAAGGATTTGTTTACATTCAAGATTAGACTTCGAGATTATTCACACTGAAGATTAAAGATACATTTGTAGAAGTCAAATTATCCAGGCAAAAGAATTAAACACAAAGGAGGCAAGTGATGTACATGTTAAATATCCTTCCTGGAAGTACCTGACTTTTCTTACACCAACATAAAATGGAAGTTCTTTCTCACTGTATTTTTTTCACTTACTAATTATTAGAATTTAAAAATTCAATATTTGAACATTTCAGTTTTAAATTTCAGTGACGATGGTTTGAGGTTGAATTTATTCATATTTACTCAATTTCCCCCCAATTTTCTTTTATTTTTGTTTTTCATATTGATTTGAAAGATTACTTTGTTATATAACTTTAACCCATTTATTGTCTTTTATATTTTCTTATACATAAAAGGATTAAAATTTAGGTTATTATTTTTGTTGTTGTTTCTCTCAGGAGTTTTAATAAAATGAGAAGAACAAGATCTTTACCTCATCTAAATTTCAAGTTTGCTTTTTTCAATGGATATTTCACCCTTGAATAAAGTGTTAAATTCACAGAAGTCACATGTGTTAAGATTATAGGTTTCATATAACTGAGAAAAGCCTTTAACATTCATGCATTTTTTATTCAATTTTACTTGATTATATTTAATGTCTTGGTTAATTATGGATCATTAAGCATATGATTATGATTTACATCAATTTAGATATTTAATATATAGCATATACTAGACTCCACTGTAGACATTTTGATGTTGGCCATTTTGACCTGTGTGAGGTGACACCTCATTGTAGTTTTGATTTGCATTTCCCTAATAATTACGAAGCTGAGCATCTTTTCATGTGCCATTTGGCCATCTGTATATCTTCTTCAGAGAAATATCTACTTAGGTCTTCTGTCCATTTTTGGATTGGGTTGTTGGATTTTGATATTCAGCTGTTTAAGCTGTTTCTATAGTTTGGAAATTCATCTTTTATTAGTCACATCATTCCTGCTTTTTAATCTTAACGTGGAAGATAATGCAGTATGGGTAGAGAATAATTTTGGGAATTCAACATAATTTATCAAATTCTAACTGCTACTTACTAGATTTAGGCAGTTTACATAAACGATTTCAACCCCATTTCATCATTAAAACTGATAGCACAAAACTACTCAAATATGACTTTTTAAGTATGTTATTATCTATAAGAACATGAAACATAGCAGGTATTCCAAAAATTGCCTTTCTACAATATTTCTTCCTTTCTCTTTCCCTGAAACATTTCTAGCAAGGGATGAAGAGTCTCAATTAACCAATAAGTGATTATAAGATGAATTTAATTTCATCATCAATTACCAGATTTGTTTTAAGAGTAAATAACCATGGTGTTAAGAAATGTGGGCACCTGTCCATTTCATATTTATTTATGATTTCAGTATCAGATATTGAATCTAAAAAGTAGAATTTAAATAGTTTTTCAATGTATTATTAATCTATTTAATGAGTGCCTTCATTCTTTTATTCTTTCATCCTTCCTTTCCTCCCTCATCCCCCCTGCAAAAAAAAAAAAAAAAAAAAAAAAAATCAATAGAATCATTGACTCCTTGTTTTCATCATCTCAGGAATCCAATCTGCTTTGAAATTTCTTTTAACAGTTAATACCAGATTTATTTTTAATTTTTTTAACCACCGTAATAATTGCAGACAGTACACTAATTTTGTTGGAGTCAATAACTGAAGTCCAGTGGGAATGATTTTAGGATTTTCAATGTTGGTGGTAATGTATCAATTTTTCAGATGTGGCCATTACATGTTGCATTCATCTTTTCTTTCCTACCAGTTTTTCAACTTCAAAATAGAAATGTTTCATTTTGCCTTAAAATAGAAGTGATGGGCTTCCCTGGTGGCGCAGTGGTTGAGAGTCTGCCTACCGATGCAGGGGACACAGGTTTGTGCACTGGTCTGGGAAGATCCCACACGCGGCAGAGCAGCTGGGCCCGTGAGCCATGGCCGCTGAACCTGCGCGTCCGGAGCCTGTGCTCTGCAATGGGAGGGGCCACAACAGTGAGAGGCCCGCATACAGCAAAAAAAAAAAAAAAAAAAATAAAAGGGATAAA
>NW_020175017.1:2068151-2085703 GCF_003031525.2 Neophocaena asiaeorientalis asiaeorientalis
AAAAAAAAAAAAAATAGAAGTGATATAATGTCAATCCCAAACTCCGTAACTATGCGCCCCAGCCCCCACCCTTCACTGTTATATTTAAGATGGATAACCAACAAGGACCTACTGTATAGCACAGGGAACTCTGCTCAATATTATGTAACAACCTAAATGGGGAAAAGAATTTGAAAAAGAATAGATACATGTGTATGTATAACTGAATCACTTTGCTGTACACCTGAAGCTAACACAACATTGTTAATCAACTATACTCCAATATGAAATAAAAAGTTAAAAAAAATACCATGGTACATTATGCTAAGTGAAATAAGCCAGTTACAGTAAGACAAATTCTCCATGATTCCTATCATATGAGGTATCTAGAATGGGGGGAAGTGGAAAGGAGAGTTACTATTCATACAACAAGTTTTAGTCAAGCAAGATGAATCAGCTCTAGAGATCTGCTGTTCAACATCGTACCTACAGTCAACAATAACACATTGTACACTTGAAAAATTTTAAGAGGGTAGATCTCATGCTGTGTTTCCACAATAAACTTTTTTAAAAAAGGAAATTAGGGCTTCCCGGGTGGCGCAGTGGTTGAGAGTCCGCCTGCTGATGCAGGGGACACGGTTTTGTGCCCCGGTCCAAGAAGATCCCACATGCCACGGAGTGGCTGGGCCCGTGAGCCATGGCTGCTGAGCCTGTGCATCCAGAGCCTGTGCTGCACAATGGGAGAGGCCACAACAGTGAGAGACCCACGTACCACAAAAAAAAAGAAAAAAAAAAAGGAAATTAACGTTGGTACATTACTAGGAGATAAAATATATTAAAATATAATATAGTGTCTGGCCTTACGTTTAGGTCTTTAATCCATTTTCAGTTTATTTTTGTGTATGATGTTAGGGAGTGTTCTAATTTCATTCTTTTACATGTAGCTGTCCAGTGTTCCCACCACCACTTATTGAAGTATATTCTTGCCTCCTTTGTCAAAGATAAGGTGAGTATATGTGCGTGGGATTACTCTGGGCTTTCTATCCTTTTCCATTGATCTGTTTTTGTACAAGTACCATACTGTCTTGATTACTGTAGCTTTGTAGTATAATCTGAAACCAGGGAGCCTGAATCCTCCAGCTCCATTTTTCTTTCTCAAGATTGCTCTGGCTATTTGGGATCTTTTTTGTTTCCATACAAATTGTAAAATTTCTTCTTCTAGTTCTGTGAAAAATGCCATTGGTAATTAGATAGGGATTGCATTGAACATGTAGATTGCTTTGGGTAGTACAGTTATTTTTACAATATTGGTTCTTGCAATCCAGGAGCATGGTATATCTGTCCATCTGTTTATGTCATCTTTGATTTCTTTCATCAGTGTTTTATAATTTTCTGAGTACAGGTCTTTTGCCTCCTTAGGTAGGTTTATTCCTAGGTATTTTATTATTTTAGAGGAAAACATAGGCAGAACTTTCTGTGACATAAATCACAGCAAGATCCTTTTGGACCCACCTCCTAGAGAAATGGAAATAAAAACAAAAATAAACAAATCAGACCTAATGAAACTTAAAAGTTTTGCACAGCAAAGGAAACCATACACAAGACAAAAAGACAACTCTCAGAATGAGAGAAAATATTTGCAAACAAAGCAACTGACAAAGGATTAATCTCCAATATATACAAGTGGCTCATGCAGCTCAATATCAAAAAAACAAACAAACAAATCCAAAAATGGGATACAATGGCCAGAACATGGAAGCAACTTAAATGCCCATCGACAGATGAATGGATAAAGAAGATGTGATAAATATATACAACGGAATATTACTCAGCCATAAAAAGGAACAAAATTGAGTTATTTGTAGTGAGGTGGATGGACCTAGAGTCTTCCATACAGAGTGAAGTAAGTCAGAAAGAGAAAAACAAATACCTTATTCTAATACATATATATATAGAAACTAAAAAAGCCATACTGATGAACCTAGGGGCAGGACAGGAATAAAGACTCAGACATAGAGAATGGACTTGAGGACACTGGAGGGAAGAGGAAGCTGGGATGAAGCTGAGAGTAACATTGACATATATACACTACCAAATGTAAAATGAATAGCTAGTAGGAAGCTGCTGCATAGAACAGGGTGATCAACTTGATGCTTTGTGATGACCTAGAGGGATGGGATAGGGAGGGTGGGAGGGAGGCATACCATGGGATAGGTAACTAGCTTAAAAAAATAGAAGTGATAGACCTCTACTGTCTAGTTTTCACTGCTATATCTCAGAAATTCTTTGATATAGAATGAAGCATGCTTAAATGATTAAAGTTTACTGTGACCCCATGCAAGAAATTGAGTCAAGTGTATTTGTTTTGCTTCACTCCTCTCTTCCAGAATGTCTACCAAAGTAAGAATAACATTACTGACATTGGTATCATTTCTAATAAGAATACCAAGAAATTCTTAACTGCTTCAAAACATAAAACATAAAACTCAAAACATAAGAATCCTGGCCTCATAGAGTTTATGTTCAAGCGTAGCCAAGTTATGATTAGGAGACTACAGAAAAAAACAGACAGATAGTATAATGGACTGGAGGCTGCTAATTACTGAGGAAAAGGTACAGTAGGGAAGATGGAAAGAGTTCTGGGGAGGGAAGGATAAGCAATATAAACAGGGTGGTTGGGGGAGGTATCACTGAGAATTTGTATTTGAATAAAAATCTGATGGAAGGAAGGAATTTCAGATAAGGGAATACCAGGCAGAGGGAAAGGCAAGTAAAAAGGCCCTGAGTGTTTGATAAATTGACAGGAGTCCAAACAAGTGAGGTAAGCCTGGCCTGAATGACAGAAATGGAGATACAATGAATAAGAAACATAAGAGAGTCATCAGAAATGTAAAATTTATATGTAGGGCCTTGAGGAGCCTTTTCTTTAACTGGGAATGACCTGAAGTCATGGGAAATATTTTAGTCAGGAAACGGGACGATTTAACATTTAACAGTCTTTTGGGCTAGTGTACAGAGAACACATTGAAGTGAGCTACTACAATGATCTGATTGAAGTGATGGTATATTGGACCACAAGGAGTTTAGACTAATGAAAGAGGTAAAGAGAAGTGACTGGAAAGTCCAGCTCAGAAGTGTTTATAGATGGTATGTGCGGTGTAAGAGAAAGACTAACTCCAAGTTTTGGCTCAAGAAAGTAAATATGAAATTGCCATTAATTTAGAACAGATAAGTGGATGAATAGGTTTGGATCAGGGAGATCAGGAGCTCGATACTAGACATGTATATACATAAGTATGTACATATTCAGACACAAACTGGAGAGGAAATTTTGTTTTTTGTTTTTGTGTTCAGTAGCAAAATCATGAGCTTTGAATTGAAAAAACTGCTAAACTTTATCATTAGTTAACACTTATCAACTTTGTGACCTCAAGTGAAACTAAACTTCTGTCCCTCACTTAAATGATCTGACTAAAGAATATAAAGCCATACATTTTTAATGTAGTAATACCAATAACCATATTTGACTTTTACAGTGAATCTGTATGAAGTGGTTTTAGTACTTAATAGCCAGATTCCAAAATGCCCCCCCAAATTTTCCCCTTTCTGGCATTCACACTCTCCTGTAGTTCCCCCTCACACTGTATCAGGATTTGTCCGTGTGATCAACTGCATACAATGGAAGTGATATATGTTTATTCTCAAGATTAGGTTATAAAGACCGGCTTCTGTCTTGGTTACTTCTGTCTCTGTGCTAAGTCAAGAAAATAGCAAGTGACATGCCAAAATTCAAAAGAAAATATTAAATACTAATTGAAATAAAACGTTCTAAAACGTCACTAGAGAAAGCATAAAGTAAATGCCAAAATTCTGTGATCCACAGTGGAATTATTCCCTTGTGATATTGCTGTACAATATTTATTTTAGTTTTGTCCTATTGATTTTTTAACAATATACTCTTTGATGCTACTTCAGCCTCCTTCACAACTTTGTCAATCTCACACATCCATCTGTACGGTTCTGGCTTGTGCTACTGAGCAGCAGTCTGAATTTTTTCTGGACTTACAGGATTATTATATAATGTGAGCTGCTGAAAATAGCTTTTAGACCTGTAGTACTACATTTTTAAGAAAACAAGGTAATCAGTAATCAAAAACCTCTCAACAAAAAAAAAGTACAGGACCAGATGTCTTCACTGGTGAATTGTATCCAGCAATTAAAAAAGAATACCAATTCTTCTCAAACTCTTTCAAAAAATAAAAGAGGGAACATTTCCACACTTATATCATGAGGCTAGAATTAGCCTGATACCAAAACCAGATGAGGACATCAGAGGACATCATGAAGAAAATTCTAGGTCAACAAATCTGATGAATATAGATACAAAAGCCTTCAACAAAACATTAGCAAATTGAATCCAAAACTATGTTAAAAGAATCATACACCACAATCAAGTGGGATTTATCCAGGGATGGAAGGATGGTTCAACATCCACAAATCAATGTGATATATTACATCAACAAAATAAAAAAATAATTACCATAGATACAGAAAACACACTTGGCAAAATTTAATATCTACTTATGATAAAAACTCTCAAAATGTGTATAGAGGGAATATCTCTCAACATAATGAAGGCCATGTATGACAAGCCCACTGCTAAAACATACTTAAGAGTGAAAAGCTGAAAGCATTTCCTTTAAGTTCAGAAACAAGACAAAGATTCCCACTCTCACTAATTTTATTCAGAGGATTTCACTAAATAGTGAGTTATCAACATTATGTTTAGAACATAACTTACTGAATAAAAATATAAAGAATTGCTTTTCTGTGATAATATCAAATAAACATAGGAATGTTCCTATTACACAGAATATTTAATACCTATTTCCTGATATACTTCTGTCAATAGATATCCAATAAATTCTATGTTTTACAGGTAAATATTCGAGGGTAATTTGTACTTGGCCTATATAGTTAACGGTATTCACAAAATTGCATTATTTCTAGTAGGAATTATGTGAAGACTTATATATAAGCTATATACATTAAAATTTTGGAAACAGAATATTAAAAACTCACAGGGTCACAAAACATAATGTATACAACACAAACGATAAAAAAGCATTTTAAAAAAAGAATTCAGAATAATGATAGTAAAGATGATGCAAAATCTTGGAAATAGAATGGAGAAAATATAAGAAACATTTAACAAGGACCAGGAAGAACTAAGAGCAAACAAGGAGTGATGAAAAACACAATAACTGAAATTAAAAATTCTCTAGAAGGGATCAATAGCAGAATAACTGAGGCAGAAGAATGGATAAGTGACCTGGAAGATAAAATACTGGAAATATCTACTGCAGAGCAGAATAAAGATAAAAGAATGAAAAGAATTGAGAACAATCTCAGAGACTTCTGGGACAACCTTAAAGGCCCCCGTATTCGAATTATAGGGGTCCCAGAAGGAGAAGAGAAAAAGAAAGGGATTGAGAAAATATTTGAAGAGATTATAGATGAAAATTTCCCTAATATTGGAAAGGAAATACTTAATCAAATCTAAGAAGCACAGAGAGTTCCATACAGGATAAATCCAAGGAGAAACATGCCAAGACACATATTAATCAAACTATCA
This sequence comes from Neophocaena asiaeorientalis asiaeorientalis, assembly GCF_003031525.2. Lineage (NCBI taxonomy): Eukaryota > Metazoa > Chordata > Mammalia > Artiodactyla > Phocoenidae > Neophocaena > Neophocaena asiaeorientalis. The sequence goes on from NW_020175017.1 coordinate 2,073,766, forward strand.
AAAATTAAATAAAAAGAAAATATATTAAAAGCAGCAAGGGAAAAATAACACACAAGGGAATCCCCATAAGGTTAATAGCTGATCTTTCAGAACAAACTCTGCAAGCCGGAAGGGAATGGCAGGACATATTTAAAGTGATGAAGGAGAAAAACCTACAACCAAGATTAATATACCCAGCAGGGATGTCATTCAGATTTGACAGAGAAAGTAAAACCCTTACAGACAAGCAAAAGCAAAGACAATTTAGCACCACCAAACCAGCTTTACATCAAATGCTAAACACATTTAGCAGGAAACACAAGAGAAGGAAAAGACTTACAATAACAAACCCAAAACAATTTAAAAAATGGTAAAAGGAACATACATATTGATAACTGCCTTAAATGTAAATGGATTAAATGCTCCAACCAAAAGTCAAAGACTGGCTGAATGGATACAAAAACAAGACCCATATATATGCTGTCTACAAGAGACCCACCTCACACTTATGGACACATAGAGACGGAAAGTGAGGGGATGGAAAAAATATTCCATGCAAATGGAAATCAAAAGAAAGCTGGAGTACCATTTCCCGTATCAGACAAAATAGAGTTTAAAACAAAGACTATTACAACAGACAAGGAAGGACGCTACATAATGATCAAGTGATCAATCCAAGAAGAAGATACAACAACTGTAAATATTTGTGCACCCAACTTAGGAGCACCTCAATACATAAGGCAAATACTAACAGCCATAAAAGGGGAAATCAACAGTAACACAATCATAGTAGGGGACCTTAACCCCACACTTTCACCAATGGACGGATCATCCAAATTGAAAATAAATAAGGAAGAACACAAGCTTTAAATGATATATTAAACAAGATGGACTTAATTGATATTTATAGGACATTCCATCCAAAAACAACAGAATACACTTTCTTCTCAAGTGCCCATGGAACATTCTCCAAGATAGATCATATCCTGGGTCAAAAATCAAGCCCTGGGAAATTTAATAAAATTGAAATCATATCAAGTACCTTTTCTGACCACAATGCTATGAGACTAGATATCAAATACAGGAAAAAATCTGTAAAAAATACAAACACATGGAGGCTAAACAATACACTATTAAATAACAAAGAGATCACTGAAGAAGTCAAAGAGGAAATCAAAAAATACCTAGAAGCAAATGACAATGAAAACACGACGACCCAAAACCTAGGGGATGCAACAAAAGCAATTCTAAGAGGGAAGTTTATAGCAGTACAATCCTACCTTAAGAAACAAGAAACATCTCAAATAAACAACCTAACCTTACACCTAAATCAATTAGAGAAAGAAGAACAAAAAAACCCCAATGTTAGCAGAAGGAAGGAAATCATAAAGATCAGATCAGAAATAAATGAAAAAAAAAATAAGGAAATGAGAGCAAAGATCAATAAAACTAAAAACTGGTTCTTTGGAAAGATAAACAAAATTGATAAACCATTAACCAGACTCATCAAGAAAAAAAGGGAGAAGACTCAGATCAATAGAATTAGAAATGAAAAAGAAGTAACAACTGACACTGCAGAAATACAAAGTATCATGAGAGATTACTACAAGCAACTATATGCCAAAATGGACAACCTGGAAGAAATGGATGCATTCTCAGAAAAGCACAACCTTCTGAGACTGAACCAGGAAGAAATAGAAAATATAAACAGACCAATCACAAGCGCTGAAACTGAAACTGTAATTTGAAATCTTCCAACAAACCAAAGCCCAGGACCAGAGGGCTTCATATACAAATTCTATCATATGCAAATTCTAAACATTTAGAGAATAGCTAACACCTATCCTTCTCAAACTCTTCCAAAATATAGCAGAGGGAGGAACACCCCTAAACTCATTCTACAAGTCCACCATCACCCTGATACCAAAAGCAGACAAAGATGTCACAAAGAAAGAAAAGTACAGGCAAATATTACTAATGAATATCGATGCAAAAATCCTCAACAAAATACTAGCAAACAAAATCCAACAGCACATTAAAAGGATCATACACCATGATGAAGTGGGGTTTAACCCAGGAATGCAAGGATTCTTCAATATATGCAAATCAAGAAATGTGATACACCATAATAAAAACTGAAGGATAAAAAACATACTATCATCTCAATAGATGCAGAGAAAGCTCTCAACAAAATTCAACACCCATTTATGATAAAAACCCTCCAGAAAGTAGGCATAGAGGGAACTTTCCTCAACATAATAAAGGCCATGTATAACAAACCCACAGCCAACATCATTCTCAATGGTGAAAAACTGAAACCATTTTCTTTAAGATCAGGAACAAGACAAGGTTTTCTACTCTCACCACTATTATGCAACATAGTTTGGGAAGTTTTAGCCATAGCAATCAGAGGAGAAAAAGAAATAAAAGGAATCCAAATCGGAAAAGAAGTAGTAAAGCTGTCACTGTTTGCAGATGACATGATACTATACATAGAGAATCCTAAAGAAGCTACCAGAAAAGTACTAGAGCTAATCAGTGAATTTGGTAAAGTTGCAGGATACAAAATTAATTAGCAGGATACAGAAATCTCTTGCATTCCTATACACTAATGATGAAAAATCTGAAAGTGAAATTAAGAAAACACTCCTATTTACCACTGCAACAAAAAGAATAAAATATCTAGGAATAAACCTACCTAAGGAGACAAAAGACCTGTATGAAGGAATACTGTAAGACACTGATGAAAGAAATTAAAGAGGATAAAAATAGATGGAGAGCTATATACCATGTTCTTGGATTGGAAGAATCAACACTGAAAATGATTCTACTACCCAAAGCAATCTACAGATTCAATGCAATCCCTATCAAACTACCACTGGCATTTTTCACAGAACTAGAACAAAATAATTCATAATTTGCATGGAAATACCAAAGACCCCAAAGCAATCTTGAGAACGAAAAACGGAGCTAGAGGAATCAGGCTCCCTGACTTCAGACTATGCTACAAAGCTACAGTAATCAAAACAGTATGGTACTGGCACAGAAACAGAAATATATATCAGTGGAACAAGATAGAAAGCCCTGAGATAAACCCATGCACATATGGTCACCTTATCTTTGATAAAGGAGGCAATAATATACAGTGGAGAAAAGACAGCCTCTTCAATAAGTGGTGCTGGGAAAACTGGACAGCTACCTGTAAAAGGATGAAATTAGAACACTCCCTAACACCATACACAAAAATAAACTCAAAATGGATTAAAGATCTAAATGTAAAGACAGAGACTATCAAACTCTTAAAGGAAAACATAGGCAGAGCACTCTATGACATAAATTACAGCATGATCCTTTTGGATTCACCTGCTAGAGAAATGGAAATAAAGACAAAAATAAACAAATGGGACCTAATGAAACTTAAAAGGTTTTGCACAGCATAGGAAACAATAAACAAGATGAAAAGACAACCCTCAGTATGGGAGAAAATATTTGCAAATGAAGCAACTGACAAAGGATTAATCTCCACAATTTACAAGCAGCTCATGCAGCTCAATATCAAAAAAAAACACCCTGATCTACAAATGGGCAGAAGACCTAAATAGACATTTTTCCAAAGAATATATACAGATTGCCAACAAACACATCAAGGAATACTCAACAACATTAATCATTAGAGAAATGAAAATCAAAACTACAATGAGATATCATCTCACTCTGGTCAGAATGGCCATCATTAAAAAAGCTACAAACAATAAATGCTGGAGAGGGTGTAGAGAAAAGGGAACCTGCCTGTACTGTTGGTGGGAATGTACACTGATACAGCCACTATGGAGAACAGTACGGAGGTTCCTTAAAAAACTAAAAACAGAACTACCAGATGACCCAGCAATCTCACTACTGGGCGTATTCCCTGAGAAAACCATAATTCAAAAGGAGTCATGTACCAAAATGTTCACTGCAGCTCTATTTACAATAGCCAGGACATGGAAGCAACCTAAGTGTCCATCAACAGATGAATGGATTAAGAAGATGTGGCACATATATAGAATGGAATCTTATTCAGTCATTAAAAGAAACGAAATTGAGTTATCTGTAGTGAGGTGGATGGACCTAGAGTCTGTCATACAGAGTGAAGTAAATCAGAAAGAGAAAAACAAATACTGTATGATAACACATATATATGAAATCTAAAACAAACCAAGAAAATGGTCATGAAGAACCTAGGGGCAAGACGGGAATAAAGACCCAGACTTACTAGAGAATGGACTTGAGGATACGGGGAGTGGGAAGGGTAAGCTGGTATAAAGTGAGAGAGTGGCATGGACATATATACACTACCAAATGTAAAAATATATAGCTAGTGGGAAACAGCCACATAGCACAGGGAGATTAGCTCGGTGCTTTGTGACCACCTAGAGGGATGGGATAAGGAGGGTGGGAGGGAGACGCAAGAGGGAGGAGATATGGGGACATATAGCTGATTCACTTTGTCATAAAGCAGAAACTAACACACCATTGTAAAGCAATCATACTCTAATAAAGATGTTAAAAAAATGAAGAATAACGATTTCTTTTAAGAGTTAAATTATCAGATTCTAACAAGCAGAAGTGTATCCTTGCGTAAGCAAATATAGTAGCCAAGGGAGAAAATAGAGCATTGCTTGACACGTAGATTGTAGCTCTGTTTTCTTTGGCTTCCTCAGATTGGTGTTAGGTATGGCAGAGCCATGCCTCCTACTGTAGAACTCACAGGAGGTCAGACATTATGACTCCCTCCTCCCTTTCCTAAATTTTGTGTCATAAACTTGGGAACTGAAAGTTCCACTGGAGATTTTAAATAAAGAATGAAACCATGCAATGAAACAAGAAAGTTCAAAAGTCATACCCTTGAGTTGCATTCCCTTCTGAGTTAGTCACACTTCTACTTCCTTTCTGTGTTCCATTTATTGAAATTTTATTGCATGCTTATCAATTCCACCCTTTTCTTTGCCATAGTAAATTAATATATTTTTATTGCATTTTGGTGGAGTACTGCTAGACAAAGGAAATAAGTATGTATGGGAGATAACTACAATTAAACAGTCTCCAATATATGAAGTTTCTATCCTTATCATTTAAATATTTTCTATTATCAATAAAAAACTTGTAAGATAATTTTAATCACTTTATTATTACATCAAATGGGTATAAAATATTTCAGTACTTAAACTACAAGTGTTGGAAGTTTTTGACTGTTGGACGTTTTTGATTGTTCATAAACTCCTCCACTAAATGTGACATTAGGTTGGTTATTATTGTACATGAAGGGTTTCTTATGAAGAAAAATATACTATGTGCTTAAAAACAAAGTTAAGTTACCAGCAGAGTATGCATAATTGAATGATCTTGATATGTATTGCCATTTCCTTCTCTGAAGAATTTTGTAATTTCCACTGCTACCCTAAGAAAGTGCTGTGGTGGTCAGTTGTGTAAGGTGATACTATAAAACTCTAGGGGGAGTCATTCCCATTATGGTCTATTTCAGTGGAATCCACTGGAGACAGAAAATTCCAACATGGAATTCCTTCTGATATTAACTTGTGAGGTGAACACCTAAATGGTCAATTTCTTTCCAAACAGATATTCAACTGTCACAGAATCATTTATTGAATAATACTTTTTCTTGTTAAACATAAAATAAACACAATTTTTTATTAAACTTATATATAAAATAGGTTCATTCCTGGGTGGGCAACAATGACCCCCAAAGATGTCAATTCCTAGAACCTGTGAATGTGTTGTTTCACATGGTAAAAGAGACTGATAATTAAGTTAAAAAAATATTGAGATGAGGAGAATATCATTGACTTTCAGGCATGCCCAATGTAATCACAAAAGTCCTAATAATAAAGAGAAATGTAACTACAGAGAGCGACAGACACAGAGGAAGGGGCCATGAGTCAAGGAATATAAGCAGCCTCTAGATGCTAGAAAACGAATGATACAGATTCACCCCTCAAGCCAGGCAGGCAGGCCTGGAAGCCTATTTCAGACTTATTAACTCCAGAGCAGAAAGAGAGTAAGTTGTTTCAAGCCACCAAACTCGTGACAATTTGTTACAGACTCAATAGGAAATGAATACACTGTGTTATTAATTCCATTACATTAAGTGGTACTGCCTAAGTGCTCTGATGGCACACTATACTTCTACGATCATAGCAATTAACATCCGTTATACTAATTGCCTACTTGCTTTTCAATGCACCCAACTCCCAACACCAAGTAAAATATGGTAAGCTCTAAAGCAAGATCTTCTCCATTCTATAGTTTATTTTCAATGCCCAGTAAAATGTAATACATATTGAGGGTAACTAATATTTGAATGAATGGATAGTACTTTTTGATACTGTGAAGGTATTTTTTCATAAATTTCAATTTTTTATTGCTAATCTTAAAATACAACCTAAGCCATTTTAAAAATTCTATAAAGAGGAAATAATCATTGTAAAGAAAATTTGTAGAGAAATGTTAGAAAGGTTTTATTTATATGCTAGATTTTATTATTGGATCAAATGAGACCATCAGAAAGTTTTGTAATTACAAGGTAGATTTGTAGCCTTCTCATTGTTTGTTTTCACTGATTTGATTTTTTGCATTTTTTTAAGTGAGGTAGACTATAAGAAATAAACTCATGCAAACTTTCCCTGCATGTGCTATTGCAATTTGTCTTGCTCTCTAATTGCTAAGAATGTTTTGCTCTTTTGGCACTGTAATTGTGTGCTTGTTAGGTGTGGGCTGTGTTTCGCTTGGGGTTTATTTTGTTATCTCTGGCACCCAAGAAATCTCCAAGTGATCATATTTCCATTTTCATTTATCCACCATGAAAGATTATATCTAAGTTGCAACTCAAATTCAGTAACTATAGAGGACATAGTCATTATATAATTATAAATGTAGGCTCAACATTTTCTTGAACTTATATTTCATATTAAACTATGTACATTATAGTTAAGTGAAATAATTTGTTGTCCACAGTAAGACTATAAAATAAACTCCAAAGTGAATATTACTGTAAAAAAGAGCTTTTGATGTCTACAGTTTGGCTTATAACTAGCCACTTTACCAGATGCCTTAATTTTTGACAGTTTCACATTTTATTGGTTTCTAGATATGCACTTTTACTTACTGAATGATAATCTGAATGCACTACCTATTTTTATACCTTATTGTTTTAGAATTTGTGTTTAAGATAAATAATAGTGAACACAATGGTGATTTTTGTAAGCTTTGTAGAGAAACTCTTTTATGGACATCCATTTCTATTGCAAAACATTTATATTTACATGTGATCTTTAATTTTAAATGCTGTCCTAGTTCAAATGTGAGCTCACAGGGGGACGGAATAATACCTCTATTATTTTATTCAGCAAGCATTTACAGAACTCGTATCATAAGTCAAAGACGGTCAACAAATTCAGTTAAAAGTAACTGTCACTTCTCACAGGAAATTCACAAGCTACTTGACAATTGCAATACAGATTGCTGTGATCAACATCACTGATAATACATCTCAGATTATGATTCTAATCCTGGACCAGCAGGAGAGCAGGAAGGTTTAGAAAACTTTTCCTTGAATCCATCCTGTTTTAAGTTATATGTGCCATCGCTGTACTGTTCACAGTAATATGGCTGATTAACTGACAGTAAAATTGTATAGTAATATTTTTCCTGTAATAAAATTCAAGACTCTAGTTATCTGAGAGTTTAACTGTGAAAAATTGAATGTTAATTTTATTCTATTTTCAATTCTTTTTCATTTAGAATTATCTGCTGATATCAGCCTTGATATTTTAACATGTTCATTTTTGGAATTAAACCAAAGAGAACAAGTATTATCATGGCAGCTTTACAAATGAGGTAGATGAGTATCAGGGAATTTGGATACTATGACCAAGGTTACATAAAATTAGAGTAGCTCATAGCATTTATATTGAACTATTATCACCATTCTAGATACTAATTATTCATTTACACTCTATTTTGCTTACAGTTTCCAATTTTATCTCTGTACCTACATAGTTGTCTCTTGAGGGAAAACTATGTTACATATACAAGTATGTTAAATATATAAATAGTGAATACACATGTAATATATACATATGATTATATACATAGGTATAGATATAAAAACACTTCCAGTTGAAAACAGTAAATGTCAAAAGCTTGTATAAAACTGAATTCCTCATTTGCTCCTCCAGACCTGAGCCACCTACAGTCTTTCTCATCTCAGTTATTGGCAAATTCATTCTTTCACTTGCTGAGGCCAAATCTGAGTCAACCTTGGAGTCTCTATCTCACACTTTGTACCCTTTCTATCAGAAAATACTGGGGACTCTATATTCAAAATGTATCCATTAATCCCAACACTTCTCACAACTCTGGTCCCCATTGTAGTCTATCTTCAAGAGAACAGATATAGTGATCCTTTAAAAAAAAAAAGTATATCAGATTAGGATACTCCTCTGCATACAACTGATCCTTACCCCATAATTCAGTCAGAATAAGAGCCTCTTCAAGGCCCTGATCTTTCCTTCCCTTCCATCTGATAGCATTTCCTACTACTCTCTTAAGGGTTCTGTGTTCCAGCCATAAAGGCTTATCTTACATTTCCTGGGACCTGCCAAGCATGTTCCCGTCTTCAGGCCTTTGCACTTACTGACTCTGCTTGTACCACTCTGCTCCCCGATATCCAGATGCTAATTCCCTCACCTCCTTCAAGTCTTTGCTTAAATATTATCATTTCAATCATCATATGTAACATTGCACCTACTCTCCCATAGCATTTCCCTGGTCTTTTTAGCACTTATTTTGAAAAATACTATCAAGTGTATAGTTTAATATTTTACATTGTAACTGAGGAGACATAGTAAGCTTCTTAAGGGGAAGAATTCTGATCTGGTTCCTTGACATAGCCCAAGGGTCTGGACTGTGCTTGGCATAGTTAGGTTCTGTATTAGTACTGTATGAATAAGTGAATTTTAAAAGGTATTGCAATGTGGTAGTGCCTACTGGTTCCAATTCTGAAATAGTGAACATTTTAACAGAACATGATAAAGAATTCTCTTAGGAGATATTTTCTGAATGAAAAAAAACTGAAACAAGTATAGATCATTTTTAATGTTAAATATACAAATTATACTCATCTGACAATTTATAAAATTAAATCTTTTATATTGCAATAATTGGACTCTGCCCATACTTCAAATTTCATCTCCAAATACCAAACTGAAAAAACTCATACATCCTACTACCTTAGGAAGGTAAAAAAGACACCACGTGGTCCTTTGGATCATATAATCCTTGACCGTTTAGTTTCATACAGTTTCAATAGCCATGTCTGCCAAACTGAAGACAGAAAATCAATTCTACCTCCTGCCATTGCTGCTCAGGACTATATCACTGAGCCTTTGAAAGGACACCTTCTCAAAAACGGCATGGGGTAAACTGCTTCTTAATACAAGTATAACAACCTTGACTCTGAACATTACTTGGGGGTGAATCTAATTCTTTGGGCTCTTTGCTTCATTTTGAAAGAATTTTTCAGAGTTTTAGATATAATCTCTCTGTCTCTCTCTCTCTCACACACACACACACACACTCACACACACACCTGAAATAGGATTTTGACTTACACTGCCTATAATTTTGCATTTAAATCCAAGTACGATTCTTAAAAATTTGGCACAAATCATCCCTCCTTTTGTTCTTCTTCATTTTGCAACCAGAAATAACTGGACTTAAAGCCCTTACACTTATTCATGACTGCAAAATATGATTTGCCCTCTGAAGTTTATATTTCTCATGAAGGCCAGCAAAGCTGAAGTATTGACTCTGCACTTGTTTGCTGTGGTTGTTTCCTCCTCAAACTCCATCATAATCATGCAGCTGTGTTTGTCTTTGAAAGCAACACACACTGCTTTTTATTTGGGTCGTTTAAAAGAAATTTGCCACTATTAAGATGTTTGACTAATAGTTATATTTCTCAAATTTTCAAAAGTAATTCTGTCCAGCTGTCAGTTTTTAGTTTATTTTAAAAACGAATATTTTTGCCACACACAATATCAACAAACCATGTGATAAAACTCAAGACGCATACTAAGAAAAATTCTACGTAAAATACAAATAGAAAATGAATACACTTAATTTAAAAATAAAAAGCAAATATCTTAAGTGAGAAGACACTATGATAACCTTAAAATTAATAAGATAATTTGATAAAGTATCTGGCTCCAAGATCAGTATTAAATTTTTTTTATTCTGCACTATTTTAGCAAAAAATACTAACTATGGCAAAGGAAAACATTCAATTAAAATAACAACCAAAAGTTAAAACACTCGGGCATTAATTTAACAAAGAAGATATAGGACCTATATGAAGAATGATATTAAGAGATGCAACACATTATCTGAACAAATGGAAAGGTAGATCATGTTCTCAGATGAAAAGTCTAAATTTAAAATTGTCATTTTATCCTTTTAGTATACGAAGTTAGTAAAATTTCCATTTGAATTACAATTGAGTTTCTTAGAATTGGGTTAAATGACCTTAAAGATCTTAGTCCCCAAATAGCTTTAAGAAATTAAAACAAAAGTGAGGGTCAGTTTGTCATGTGTCAACACACCTTACGAAGCCACTTTCATCACTTGATAAGGGCCAAAGAACAGTCAAACATTGGGAAACTGAACACTTTCATCTTCCATTAGATAGAAAAATATATTCCAGTCTGTTTAATGAATTAGATGCCAAAAACTGAGCAAAAGAATCTTGCATGGAAAACTAAAATACTAAATTTATAATGTAATAAGTACCTTACTTCAACACTACAAAATTATAAGCTACAAAGTGAACATGTGTAAGTGTTCTTTTAAAATTGTTTGTGATGTATTCTCCACTGTTATGGTTAAACAAATTTTTTAACATCTTTATTGGAGTATAACTGTTTTACAATGGTGTGTTACTTTTTGCTGTATAACAAAGTAAATCAGCTATACGTATGCATATATCCCCATATTCCCTCCCTCTTGCTTCTCCCGCCCATTCTCACTATCCCACCCCTCTAGGTGGTCACAAAGCACTGAGCTGATCTCCCTGTGCTATGCGGCTTCTTCCCACTAGCTATCTAGTTTACATTTGGTAGTGTATATATGTCCATGCCACTCTCTCACTCCCTTCCAACTTACCCTTCCCCGTCCCCGTGTCCTCAAGTCATTCTCTACATCTGTGTCTTTATTCCTGTCCTGGCCCTAGGTTCGTCAGAAACTTTTTTTTTTTAGATTCCATATACATGTGTTAGCATATGGTATTTGTTTTTCTCTTTCTGACTTACTTCACTCTGTATAACAGATTATAGGTCCATCCACCTCACTACAAATACCTCAATTTCATTTCTTTTTATGGCTGAGTAATATTCCATTGTAAATATGTGCCACATCTTCTTTATCCATTCACCTGTAGATGGACACTTAGGTTGCTTCTATGTCCTGGCTATTGTAAATACAGCTGCAATGAACATTGTGGTACATGACTCTTTTTGAATTATGGTTTCTCAGGTTATATGCCCAGTAGTGGGATTGCTGGGTCATATGGCAGTTCTATTTTTTGTTTAAAGAACCTACATACTGTTCTCCATAGTGGCTGTATCAATTTACATTCCAGCCAACAGTGCAAGAGGGTTCCCTTTTCTCCACACCCTATCCAGCATGTACTGTTTGTAGATTTTTTGATGATGGCCATTCTGACTCATGTGAAGTGATACCTCATTGTAGTTGTGATTTTCATTTCTCTAATGATTAGTGATGTTGAGCATCCTTTCATGTGTTTCTTGACAATCTGTGTATTTTCCTTGGAGAAACATCATTTAGGTCTTTTGCCTAGCTTTGAATTGTTTTTTTTTTTTTTTTTTTTTTTTTTTTTTTTTTT
>NW_020175017.1:2085726-2093237 GCF_003031525.2 Neophocaena asiaeorientalis asiaeorientalis
TTCATTTGCAAATATTTTCTCCCATTCTGAGGGTTGTCTTTTCATAATGTGTATGGTTTCTATTGCTGTGCAAAAGCTTTTAAGTTTCATTAGGTCCAATTGTTTATTTCTGCCCTTTTATCCATTTCTCTAGGAGGTGGGTCCAAAAGGATCTTGCTGTGATTTATGTCTTAGAGTGTTCTGCCTATGTTTTCCTCTAAGAGTTTGATAGTGTCTGGCCTTACATTTAGGTATTTAATCCATTTGAGTTTATTTTTGTGTATGGTGTTAGAGAATGTTCTAATTTCATTCTTTTACACGTAGCTGTCCAGTTTTCCCCACACCACTTATTGAAAAGGTGTCTTTTCTCCATTGTATATTCTTGCCTCCTTTATCAAAGATAAGGTGACCATATATACGTGGGTTTATCTTTAGGCTCTCTATCCTGTTTCATTGATCTATATTTCTGTTTTTGTGCCAGTACCATACTGTTTTGATTACTGTAGCTTTGTAGCATAGTCAGAAGTCAGGGAGCATGATTCCGACAGCTCTGGTTTTCTTTCTCAAGATTGTTTTGGCTCTTCGGGAGTTTTTGTGTTTCTATACAAATTGGGAAATTTTTTGTTCTAGTTCTGTGAAAAATGCCATTGGTATTTTGACAGGGATTGCATCGAATCTGTAGATTGCTTTGGGTAGTATAGTTGTATTCACGATGCTGATTCTTCCAATCCAAGAACATGGTATATCTCTCCATATGTTTGTATCATCTTTTATTTCTTTCATCAGTGTCTTATGGTTTTCTGCATACATGTCTTTTTTCTCCTTAGGTAGATTTATTCCTAGGAATTTTATTCTTTTTGTTGCAATGGTAAATGGGAGTGTTTCCTTAATTTCTCTTTCATATTTTTCACATTAGTGTATAGGAATGCAATAGATTTCTGTGCATTAATTTTGTATCCTGCTACTTTACCAAATTCACTGATTAGCTCTAGTAGTTTTCTGGTAGAATCTTTAGGATTCTCTATGTATAGTATCATGTCATCTGCAAATAGTGACAGCTTTACTTCTTTTCCAATTTGGATTCCTTTCATTTCTTATCCTTCTCTGATTGTTGTGTCTAAAACTTCCAAATCTATGTTGAAGAATAGTGGTGAGAGTGGACAAGCTTTTCTTGTTCCTGATTTTAGAGGAAATGGTTTCAGTTTTTCACCATTGAGAATGATGTTGGCTGTGGGTTTGTAATATATGGCCCTTATTATGTTGAGGTAAGTTTCCTGTATGCCTACTTCCTGGAAGGCTTTTGTCGTAAATGGGTGCTGAATTTTGTTGCAAGTTTTTTTGCATCTATTGAGATGATCATAAGGTTTTTATCCTTCAGTTTTTATTAGGGTTTATCACATTGATTGTTTTGCATATATTGAGGAATCCTTGCATTCCTGGGATAAACCCCACTTCATCATGGTGTATGATCCTTTTAATGTGCTGTTGGATTTTGTTTGCTTGTATTTTGTTGAGGATTTTTGCATCTATGTTCATCAGTGATAGTGCCCTGTAGTTTTCTTTCTTTGTGACATCTTTGTCTGGTTTTGGTATCAGGGTGATGGTGGCCTCATAATATGAATTTGGGATTTTTCTCCCTCTGCTATATTTTGGAAGAGTTTGAGAAGGATAGGTGTTAGCTCTTCTCTAAATGTTTAATAGAATTCTCCTGTGAAGCCATCTGGTCTCGGGCTTTGGTTTGTTGGAAGAATTTTAATCACAATTTCATATTCAGTGCTTGTGACTGGCCTGTTTATATTTTCTGTTTCTTCCTGGTTCGGTTTCAGAAGGTTATGTTTTTCTAAAAATTTTTCCATTTCTTCCAGGTTGTCCATTTTATTGGCATAGTTGCTTATGATAATCTCTCATGATCTTTTGTATTTCTGCAGTGTCAGTTGTTACTTCTCCTTTTTCATTTCTAATTCTATTGATTTGAGTCTTCTCCCTTTTTTTCTTGATGAGTCTGGCTAATGGTTTGTCAATTTTGTTTATCTTCTCAAAGAACAAGCTTTTAGTTTTATTGATCTTTGCTATTGTTTCTTTCATGTCTTTTTCATTTACTTCTGATCTGAACTTTATGATTTCTTTCCTTCTGCTAACTTTGTGGTTTTTTTGTTCTTCTTTCTCTAATTGCTTTAGGTGTAAAGTTAGGTTGTTTATTTGAGATGTTTCTTGTTTCTTTAGGTAGGGGTGTATTGTTATAAACTTCCCTCTTAGAACTGCTTTTGCTGTATCCAGTAGGTTTTGGGTCATCGTATTTTCATTGTCATTTGTTTCTAGGTGTTTTTTGATTTCCTCAGTGATCTTTTGGTTAGTAAGTGGTATATTGTTTAGCCTCCATGTGTTTGTATTTTTTACAGATTTTTTCCTGTAATTGATATCTAGTCTCATAGCATTGTGGTCAGAAAAGATACTTGCTACGATTTCAATTTTCTTAAATTTACCAAGGCTTGAATTTTGACCCAAGATATGATCTATCCTGGATAATATTCCATGAGCACTTGAGAAGAAAGTGTATTCTGTTGTTTTTGGATGTAATGTCCAATAAATATCAGTTACGTCCATCTTGTTTAATGTGTCATTTAAAGCTTGTGTTTATTTATTTATTTTCATTTTGGATGATCCATCCATTGGTGAAATTGGAGGGTTAAAGTCCCCTACTATGATTGTGTTACTGTCGATTTCCCCTTTTATGGCTGTTAGCATTTGCCTTATGTATTGAGGTGCTCCTATGTTGGTTGCATAAATATTTACAATTGTTATATCTTCTTCCTGGACTGATCCCTTGATCATTATGTAGTGTCCTTCTCTGTCCTTCGTAATATTCTTTATTTTAAAGTCTATTTTGTCTGATATGAGAATTGCTACTCCAGCTTTCTTTTGATTTCCATTTGTATGGAATATCTTTTTCCATCCCCTCACTTTCAGTCTGTATGTGCCCTTAGGTCTGAAGTTGGTCTCTTGTAGACTGCATGTATATGGGTCTTTTTTTTGTATCCTTTCACTCAGTCTATGTCTTTTAGTTGGAGCATTTTCTCTGTTTACATATAAGGTAATTATCAATATGTATGTTCCATTTACCATTTTCTTAATTATTGTGTGTTTGTTATTGTAGATCTTTTCCCTCTCGTGTTTCCTGCCTAGAGAAATTCCTTTAGAGTTTGTTGTAAAGCTGGTTTGCTGGTGCTGAATTCTCTTAACTTTTGCTTGTCTGTAACGGTTTTAACTTCTCCATCAAATCTGAATGAGATCCTTGCTGGGTAGAGTAATCTTGGTTGTAGATTTTTCCCTTTCATCACTTTAAATATGTCCTGCCACAACCTTCTGGCTTGCAGAGTTTCTGCTGAAAGATCAGCTGGTAACCTGATGGGGATTCCCTTGTATGTTATTTGTTACTTTTCCCTTGGTGCTTTTGATATTTTTTCTTTGCACTTAATTTTTGATAATTTAATTAATATGTGTCTTGGTATGTTTCTCTTTGGATTTAGCCTGTATGGGACTCTCTGTGCTCCCTGGACTTGATTGACTATTTCCTTTCCCATATTAGGAAGTTTTCCACTATAATCTCACTAATCATATCATTCTTTCCATAACCGAGACATGGAACCCCGTATGCTTTAATGATCTTAGATGATGTGGCCCTGTTTTCCTTCATTATCCTCCTGATTTCATGTTCTATCACTCTGTTTAAGCTTCACTGGGATACCTCTGGTAGTTTCTCACCTTATGGCCATTTACCAACTGTTTTCTCTGTGTTACCTTTTTTCCAGTTATAAACATGGCTTGCTCCCTCACCTCCTCTAAGGCTTATCTCTATGTCACTTTCTCAGGGAGGCCTACTGTAACACCCAATTTAGAACTGCACTCATCATACCTATCCCCATAGTTACTATTTACCAAAAAAATTCCATATAGGTTTTAAAGGGAAAGGCAAAAATAGAAAATATGAACATCTACATATCTGTATGTCCTAAGAAAAGAGAACATGATTGTCATTAGACTTCAAACCTCAAGTTATAAGAGAAATAAAACTTCTGGCATCATAAATATTAAATATTTTGTGACATAACCCCATAAGCTAAATTAAGAGACATTAAATTTGACTTTTATTCAGGAGATAGCTGAGATATTAATAGCCACAATTTGCAAAGAAATTTTTCAAATTAAAAATAAAACAAAACCCGTCCAATAGAGCATGGACAAAGGTTATAGATAAGCAATTCATAGATTAGCACAAACGGCCAAATAAACCTATGAAACAACAGGCAAAGGCAGTGTAGTCAGCAAATGACATCCCTTCAATTCTATCCCGTGGAAGTAAAATCACTTTGTAAAGATTTAACAAATGTATTCATGCACATTGCTATCCTTGGAGGATAAACCTAGAAGTAAATATTAATAAGGGAACATATATCTTGGTAGGCACACACTATAGAATATATTCTATATATAGAATAGAACAGCCATAGAATATTCTGTAGCCATTAAGTGAGTTTAATACTCAAGTTGACTTGATAGAGTTTTCATGAGTCTTTGTTGAGAAAAATAAGACGTAGAAACATAATTTAAGTTTCGTCGATTAATGGCTAAAAACATATGTGTGTGTGTGTATGCGTACATTTGTGTGTAAGTGTTGTATATATATAATGTATGTCATATACAATACCAATTATATATATTTATATAAACATGAAGTTAATAAAGTAGTATGCATAGTACATTAACATGGTTCGTAGAGGTGTATCTGGAGGTGAGTTGCTAAGGTAAATGGATTGCTGATATGGCGAAACAGTAAGGAGAGAGGTGGAAATAGATATAGGGAAAAATGAATATATCTAAACATGGAATGTATGATTCATTGTTGAAAGCATGTGTGTATATTTGCATGACATTTAAAAATTTTTATAGATGAGAAAGTTAGGCTTAGAAATATAAACATTAATGTCAAAAATTAGTTGTTACCAGGTGATCTTTGAAGTACTTCTTCAAAGGAATATTTTTGATCAACATATTTTAAGTGAAATGATGAGTAAATGAATGTATTGCAAAGATCAATAAGAAACATGGACTAACAGAAAATAAAAAGCATATCAAACACTACAAAACCAGCAGACAATGATAAAGACTCATCATGAGGACATAACAGAACTATTCACTCATGTATCATAAAATTTTCATCAGTATTGTAATGAATAACAGTTGATACTTGTTAAACCTCACTCAGACATGTTTTTTATGTATATATACTTATTATTTTATATGATGTTCATATAATATACAATTTCATTCCAAAGAATGAATTTAGATATTTCAGTGAGATAAGTCTGATCTTATAATCCTAAATTCTGGATTCCATTTGAAAAACACTTAAAGCTTTGTTAAAAAGTATAACATGACCACATGCATGAAATGACCTCTGTATTCACTTACTCTTTGCCACGCTTAGGTTTTTAACTTTTTTTTTTTTATGTCCCATGTATGTATCTTATATCTCAAACTCAACGTATTTATCACCTTTAAAAATACTCTCATGCATAAATAAAGTCATTTATTATTTTGGAAAAGCATTTGTTTTAAAGAACTCCAGTTCCAAAAATTTCACATATACTTAAGTGGCAATCTCATTATTCTTAGAACTCAGAAAGATATAACCGCATTCTGAAGACATCAGTTCAATATATTATTGCTTAATGAAACCTATACTGAAATAATTAGCAAGATGTAGTACTGGCATTTAATCAAAGTATGGCATCCTGAGTCTTATTTAGGTTGTTGATTCATTGCAAAACACATACAACAGAAAGTTTCACGCTGAAATAAAATTTTTCATAATACTCATAAGCTCACCTGCTTAACCCACTGTTGACTATTTTGCTAATTACTAATTAGCTAAAAAAGGCTCAGTACTATTAAGTCACATTTAAACTCTCACTGGCAAGTAATTGGAAGTTGAAGAGACTCTTACTCTTCTTTCCTTCTCCATACAACTATTACAATTAACATCAGCTGAAAACTATTGTCATTCAAAAATGTTATCCACCTGCTGACAAAACTTCAATGACTACCCATTGTGTGTTTGAGTGAACTCCACAGCTAAACATTCACTGCTCTACACAGCTACAATTAACTTGGCAATCTTATTTCCACTGTTAGATCTCATGTACTTAGTATTCACTGGTCATACCCTATTCATTTCAACCTTTTACTCTTGCAGTGGAATTCCTTAATGCATGATTACCCACTCCTTCTGTATCTGACCCTACCTATCCTCCAGCTGCAGCTAATATGTAATTTCTTTCAGGAAACTTTTTCTGCCTTTTGTCCATTGCTGCCTATGGATAACCCTCCTTTTTATTCTGATAGATATTTGTTTTTATCTCTCTTAAAGAAGGTTTCATATTCTGCTCTTTAATCCAACTATCAGCACAATTGCTTTAGTCCACCCCAACTAAACTGTAAGCTCCTGGAACAAAGTTATCCTGTTTCACCCAGATGTGTATTATATCTCACATAAGGCCTAGTTCAGTGCTGTGCATCTACTCAAAAGTCAATGATAAATGTTTATCAGGACTAGTAGAAAATTGTATTCTAGAATGCCA
This sequence comes from Neophocaena asiaeorientalis asiaeorientalis, assembly GCF_003031525.2. Classification (NCBI taxonomy): domain Eukaryota; kingdom Metazoa; phylum Chordata; class Mammalia; order Artiodactyla; family Phocoenidae; genus Neophocaena; species Neophocaena asiaeorientalis. Next base: position 2,092,344 of record NW_020175017.1, read on the forward strand.
GCAAATATCTGGGCATGAAAAGATTAATGGACATTGAGTAGGGGTTCTGAGTTTCTTAGTATTATTAAGGATTTTTTCCAGATCATTAAATTTTGTATAGCATTTTATTATGGAAGAAAACACACTTATATCAACACCTATAAATTGGTAGATATTGTATTAGAATTATAGTCTGCTTAATTTATACACAAGCTCCCATGTAAGTTATTTTCTGTGAGCTTAGTTCAAAAACTGTAAACAAATTTGAAGTTATTACTGTGACAAAGGTAAAATAATGATAATACAAGCTAGCCAAAATGGACCCAAGTTGTGTTTCTTCCTGACCAGGGTAACAGATGATACAGAATTTAAATTTAAAATCATCACCAAATTTTACACGTTTGAAATTTTAATAATAGGTATGAATATTTCCATGACATGTTATATATAGTAGCAGGGGAAAGATGTATTGAGTATCCTGGCAGACACTAGAATAGATCATTAGACCCTCATGAAAATTTTATGTGCTAGATATTTTCACTCCTTTTGCAGATGTGGAAAAGGGAAATTATACTCAAGGTCACACAACTAACGCATGGCAGAACCAGGATTAGGTGCCGAGTCAAAATCATATCAACCCTCTTTGTACAGTTTTTAACACACCTGGCCTACACCATGGCTGGCTTCTTAGCTTTCAGACCTCAAGATGACCACTACCTAGTCAGAGAGACGGTCTCTGGACATGCTGGTTCATAGAATCTTTAGGACGAGGGAAAGATGGCGGAAGAGTAAGACGAGGAGATCACCTTCCTCCCCACAGATACACCAGAAATACATCTACACGTGGAACAACTCCTACAGAACACCTACTGAATGCTGGCAGAAGACCTCAGACCTCCCAAAAGGCAAGAAACC